>NC_056036.1:27764283-27955386 GCF_004379255.2 Salvia splendens
TGGGAGCAAATGGGAGAACTTTCCAACAATGGCTAGCCCTAGCTTCTCTGAGAGGTAATCCGTTTCTAAATCGGAAAAGGAAAGGGATGGTGTACCTTCAAAACATCCGGCTATCCCCAAGGATTTTATCTTGCCGGCGTCGAAGATGATTGGCTCGGCCTTCTGCGGGTTGTGCGCGGCTGATGCTCCCTCCACGGTCCCCATCCCCACGTGGACGAGGGGTTCTTTCGCTCCTTCCAAGTTTTCGCTGGCGACGCCAGCTTTTTCGGCGAGGATTCCGGCAGCTGAGCACCGGGAACTCGGCCCCCCTTGCATTCATCCAAGACGAGATGAGATGAGGTGAGGGAGGATGTGTGACACATGTTGTTGCATTTGAATTCAAATTAGCATTTTCCAAAAATGGACCAACAAATCCTTGCCCATGCAAAGTGGAATCCGAGTCATCCTCCGTGGCAAAGCTCGCCCCCTCCTCTACAAAAATCCAAATCTTTCCATTAGCGTTCGAGCCCATGTAGACTAGCCCCAACGCTTTAGAGAACCTCTCCGGGTTAGGGCTTGTGAGCGGCTCCATTATTGCAAGAAAAATGACATTATGAGACTTGATTAATCTTTTCAAAACGTTTTGGGTTGGCGCATTCGCGATCCCCCTAACGTTCCAAAACATGAAATTAAAAGACATAATTAACAAAGGTGGTTCATACCCGGCGGGTGTGAAGTCCCCCCCTGAAATTCGATGATTTATTGATCATGGCATACTTGGCTTGTCTCGGCCTCCATGATTAGATAGGTAGTACCACCGGCCTCGATGCAAGGATGTACCTCCATGTCGAGACTTTCACTCCCCCCATGCTCATCGGCATCATACGCGTCATTATCCATGAGGGAATAGTATTGGTTGGTGCTCATGTGGTTTCTGATTCTTTGAGCCCCATAGTTACCATCCGAGAGTTGGGATACCGAGCCTTTCGGGCCCCAGTGTGTCGATGAGGGCACCCACTTCGGCCGCTAAGGCTACTTCTTGCTGCACCCGACGATCCTTCTTCTCGAGGGTAGATGAAAGGCGCAAAGCCCTTAAGTGGCTTGGAGATCGTTTGCCCGGTTCTACTTACTCTATCAAATTGGCATCCTGGCGCCGTGTCGCTTGGTTCATGGTGTTCACCTAGAATGTTCGACCCCATCCTATCAGACTCCTCGGTTTTGTTAGATGCCGAGGTATTGTTGCTTTGACCCCCCTTCCCCTTTGCTTTTCCTTGTTGTCTCCACTCCTTACCATTCATGAATTGTTTTGCCAGTTCTTGTGGACGTTGGGTGCCTACAGTCTCATGTTGTGGCTAGTTGGGTGGAATGATATTATAGTTTCTCTTACTTTGCTGTTCCGTCTTTCCTGCCGCATAGCATACTTCACTTTTGTGACCAACGTGCTTACACTCCCGACAATATGAAGGTATTTTATCCCACCTAACTTGTTGCACCATCTCGCATCCACAAATGTCCAAGATAATCTCCTCGGGGGAATTCTTGGAGATGTCAATTTCGACGCAAATTCGGGCCAAAGAGAATCTCGTTTTGTTAGCCGTGGCCGGATCTACTTGGATCGGAGTGCCTAAGAGCTTGCCGATGGCGAAGTGTGCCGATTGATCAAAGAGGTGAATGGGAAGGCCAATTAGGTTTCACCATATTGCCGCGATTGGGGACTCACAATATGCATCAAATTCCGAGGACCATTTGAAGACCCTCATGGGGTGGCGGTCTATGAACTAGATTGGAGTACCTTTTGGTCCACTAAGAAACCGGGCGTAGTCCGCAATATCCTCAAATAGAACAAGAATGTGTTTAGCATTAATATACTTCCATGAGAAACCACGACAAAACTTGATGTTATCTAGGGCCTTTTGGATTTGGGGAGAGGCCGGGATAGAATGAGAAAACTTACCGACAATGGCATGTCCGAGGCTATTTGCCAGCTTCTGGATTTCTGCTCCGGAGAAGTAGATGGCTGGGATACCGTTCGATGTGGTCGCATATCCAATGGTTTGAATGTTCTCCAGAACGAAGGCTTCCGGTCCACCCGGGTTTGGACTATCCCGGATCATGTCGGCCATGGAGATTGGTGAAACGGCTGGCAGCGGAAGTGTGCGTTCAAAACGGATCACATGAATTTGATATAATTAGCAGATTATTTAGACAAAATCTATTTGCGTAATTATCACATGTATCATGCTCATAACTTGAATTAAAACATGCTTTAGCACAAAAAATCCCTAAAACATGCTTACTACGGAATTAGCCAATTTACCTTGTTGATTCAATCAAGAATCGATGATGGCTTGCTCCGTCTCCACGTGAAGATATTCAATACAAGACCTCAGATCTTCTGACTGGTGTCCCGGACTATACGCTGATATTTGTGTGGGCAAATCTCACCAATGTACTAGGACTCGAATAATGGAAGACAGAACTCAGCTCACGGAGGAGGCACAAATTTCGAGCTCTCTCTTTAGAGGGGAACGAAAATTTTGATAATAAATTGTTATGTTTTTTGTCTCCTTTATTCTCCTATTTATATAAGTCACATATTGGGCCCAATCAGGGATCTAAGGAAGAATTTGGAACAGGCCTCACCCAATTAGCTTTTTACTAATTAAATTGAACCCACAATTTAATATAAGCTTATATTGGAATATTACGAGCAGCCACTACAGAAGTAATATTGCACTGCCTTCCAAATCCGAAATTACAAGTATTCCGGGTTTCCTTTAATTGCATTTGATTCATTTCCCGCGCTTAAGATGGAAACAACCATTAATTAATTAATGTCTGCTATAGACTTAATTAATTAACATATTTCGAATTCCAAGAGTGGACTTAGCAAGAAACTCTTATTTATTATTCATAGAGTAATCAAACTCCAACTAGCTAGGTTCCGAATAATAAAACCTCGTTTTGAGCTCCTCTTGTGGATGTTATCAAACGAGACTCTCCTCGCGCACGTTTCAACATAATAGCAATCCTAGCACCTCTAGATAATGATCGCCACTACCCAATATACCTGGATCGTTGGGTTACAAAAAACCCGCACCTTTGGTAAGTCAAAGTAGTGGATCCTCAATATCGTATGCTCAATGCTAACGTACATTGATTAAGAAATTAATTTTCAAGACCTCGTCTTTCAGTAGATAGCATAAAGACTCGTCTTGCTGTTAGATCCATTCAGTGCTATACCACACCAACGTCATCTTATTTCAATAAGGTTTAGAAATAATCGGGCTGACATTGCAACCTTTCGCGATAGGTAGTCTAGGCCTATCTAGGTTGTGAAATTCTTATTTTTCTTTGTTTAGAACTGACCGTGTTACCTTAAATAGGACGACGCCCACAACCGGTCTACTAAAACAAAGACTTAGACTTTGTTACGTTTGCTCATACATTTAAATATGTAATAAACAACCATTAAATGTAAAACATAACAACATTATGACAAAAATAATCTGTTGCATTTATTTGAAAATAACCATTAGAGTTTTACAGTATCCATTCACTCGAAAGGTGATTTATAGTATTCAAAACCCTAACAATCTCCCACTTATACTCAAAACAGCTTTCGAGTATACAAAATAGTAGTGCACACGTCTAAATTTCTCCCACTTATACTGAAAGCGAGTTGAGGTCTTGAATGAGTCGAACTCACATCCCTTCAACGTGGCACTCGAACGGTTTTACCGCCAAAGCCTTTGAAAAAGGATCTGCCAGGTTGTTCTCTGACGCAATCTTGACCACTTTTATGTCTCCTCTCTGCACTATATCTCTAATGATATGATACTTCCGCTCTATGTGTTTTCTCGCTTTGTGAGCTCTTGGTTCTTTCGAGTTTGCCACAGCACCAGATTTGTCACAATAAATGGTGATGCTCTTGGGCAGATTCGAAACCACACCTAAATCCATAAGGAAGTTCTTGAACCATACAGCCTCTTTTGCAGCCTCCGAAGCGGCCACATACTCGGCTTCCATGGTCGAGTCCGCGATGCATTTCTGCTTCACACTCTTCCAAATTACGGCTCCACCTCCTAAGGTGAACACATATCCTGAAGTAGATTTGCTCGAGTCCTGATCAGCTTGAAAGTCTGAGTCAGTATATCCCAAAGGACAGAGCTCGGCTGCATTGTAAACTAGAGCATAGTCCTTAGTCCGTTTAAGGTACTTGAGTATGTTCTTTACGGCAGTCCAATGTCCTTGGCCCGGATTCGACTGATATCTTGCCACCATGCCAACAGCAAAGCAAATATCTGGTCTAGTACAAAGCATAGCATACATGAGACTTCCAATTGCCAAAGCATATGGAATCCTTCTCATTGCTTGTATCTTAGACGGCATTTTAGGGCACATCTCTTGAGATAAATGGATGCCATGTCTAAAAGGTAAGAAACCTTTCTTGGCGTCCTGCATGCTAAAACGACTAAGTACTGTTTCGATGTAAGATTCTTGAGATAAGCACAACATCTTCTTCTCTCGATTCCGAAGAACCTTGATCCCGAGGATGTGTCCCGCGTCTCCCATATCCTTCATCTCGAACTGGTTTGATAACCATGTTCGAACTGATGACAACATCTTTTTATTGTTTCCAATTAGAAGAATGTCATCTACATATAAAACTAAGAACACCACATTCCCCTTATCAACTTTCTTATACACGCAGCTTTCACTTGGGCACTTTTCGAATCCAAACTTACAAACAGTTTGATCGAAACATTGGTTCCACGATCTGGATGCTTGCTTGAGGCCATAAATGGTTTCTTAAGCTTCCAAACCATGTGTTCTTTGCCCTTTATGGCATAACCTTCGGGTTGTTCCATGTAGATGGTCTCCTCAAGACTGCCTTTTAGAAACACAGTCTTAACGTCCATCTGCCATACATCCCAATCCATATAAGCTGCAATAGACAACAGTATCCGGATCGATTTGAGCATGGCCACTGGGGAGAAGGTCTCATCATAATCGATGCCTTCCTTTTGGGTATACCCCTTGGCCACTAGTCTTGCTTTGAAGACTTTAACTCATCCATCAGGTCCACGTTTACGTTTATATATCCACTTACTCCCAATGGCAGTACAACCTTCGGGTAGGACGGACAAATCGTAGACGTCTTTGTCTATCATAGATTGTAGTTCCGAATCCATTGCTTTTACCCATTCGCAATGATCGACATCTGCCTGCGCATCCGCAAAGTTCCAGGGATCTAATACATTGCTGTCCGAGGAGTGATCCATAGATTCTCCCAAACCAATGTATTTGTCGGGCTCATGTGAGACCCTCCCACTGCAGCGCGGCACTACAATATTTTGAGTAGAAGTTGAAGTTTCGGGAATTGTTTTTACACTTGGTACTTGTTCTTGGTTAATGGAACTTGTGACAAAAGTTAGCTCATCAAGAGCCACTTCACTGCTGGGTTTATGATTCATTACATTGTCTTCCTCTAAGAATGTCGCGTGAGTGCTCACAATGACTTTCTTATCTCGGAGACTAAAGAATTCATAACCTTTCGTTCCTTTGGGGTATCCTATAAGCAAACATACCTCCGTCCTAGATCCTAGCTTAGTTGGATCCTTTTCCAATACATGAGCCGGGCAACCCCAAACCTTGAGATGTGCTAGATTGGGCTTACGCCCAGTCCACAACTCATATGGAGTTTTAGGTACGGATTTTGATGGTAAATTGTCTAAAATGTGACTTGCGGAAAGCAAGGCATGTCCCCAAAATGAAATAGGCAGACGTGCATAACTCATCATCGATCGAACCATGTTTAATAAGGTCCTGTTCCTTCTTTCAGCCACGCCGTTCTGCTGGGGCGTGCCCGGCGCAGTCAGTTGGGATTGAATTCCCACTTCCGATAAGTAGTCCAAAAATTCGGCACTGAGGTATTCGCCTCCACGATCAGATCGTAGGCATTTGATATTCTTCCCATGATACTTCTCCACAAGAGTCTTAAAGTCTTTAAACTTGTCAAAAGACTCTGACTTGTGACGCATCAAGTAGACATATCCAATTTTCGAGAAATCATCAATAAATGTGATGAAGTATCGAAAACCACCTCTTGCCTCAGTTGACATTGGTCCACATACATCGGAATGAACGAGCTCAAGTACTTCCTTGGCTCTATTGCCCTTAGCCTTAAAAGGCCTCTTGGTCATCTTGCTTTCTAAGCATGACTCACACTTATGAAAAGGTTCCTCCTCTAGACCTTTGATAAGATCTTGTTGAACAAGAGAATGGATCCTCCTTTCATTGGCATGACCAATTCTAAGGTGCCACAAGTACGTTTCGTTCATTGAACTTGAAGGTTCCTTTCGTTTCTTTGAAATTTTCGATGTTGTATTAAGTTCTGATTTGCGATTTTTAAACTGTGTAGATGTGATTGTGTACGGATTGTTTTCCATGATACCACGACAGATATAAGAACCATCTTTCTTAATAACGCAGTTGTCATTAAAAGAAATCGAATATCCATCATAAACCAATTTAGAAACTGAAATTAAATTTCTTCTAAAAGAAGGTATCAACAAAACATTCTTCAAACTCAAAAATCTATCACTACTAAAAGGCAAATAAATGTCTCCCACTGCAACGGCGGCCACTTTGGTAGCCTCGCCCAGCTGGACTTCGATCTCACGATCATGTAGCCGTCTTGTCACCTGCATTAAGTCAGGATCAAAACAAATATGATCAGTGGCACCTGTGTCAATAACCCAAATGCAAATTGATGTCGAAGTCAAACAAGACTCGACAACTAGAGCCTGGTGCATACCTGTAGCCTTGCCCCGTTTAGGACAGTCTGGCTTCCAATGCCCCTTCTCTCCACACTTGAAACACTTCCCCGTGGGCTTCTTGATAGCCCTCTTCTTCTTCTTTCCCTTAGCTATCTTGACCGGTCCTGAGTTCGGTGCCTGCCTTTTTCCTTTGCTAGGCTTTAAGCCAGAGGAACGATGTCCAAATTTTGTTTCCATTCTATGTAATTTTGGCCCTCGAGTTTATTTTCTTTGAGAATTGCAGAAAGAGGATTGAACGACATATTGACGATTTCGATTGCACTGCATAACAGAGTATTTTACTATTGTCATAAGTTTGATTAGATTAACCATAAAACTTTTTAAAATCTTACAACTGTAAAATTAAAATTTTGTACCCTCCAGAGGAAGTCAATACGCATTAAAATCTTACAGTTTTACTAGTCACAACACCGACGAATAGTCCAGAGACCACAGAGTGGCATGGCCGCCGAATGTTGCCTAAGCAAGACCATCTCTTTAGCATTACAGAGTCTTGTTTCTACAACACACTCCCATAACAATGCTTATGTGTTGCTAACAAGATCAAGCTATCTCATAAATTCTGAATCTCATAGTTTCTTAGGATTATTGTCCCCACAGGGCAGGTGGCGATAATATTGGAAACCACATTCTAGTTCATACTATTTATATTTGAGAAGTCCGCCCTTATGAACTTGCTATTTTCTTAGGATTATTGTCCCCACAGAGCAGGTGGCAATAATATTAGAAAAATGCTTCATAAATTGCAGACCAATTGATGGAGACCATATACAAACGTTGAGTTTGTAATTATAGCTTAGATATTTCGGTTATGGTTTTTCTTTAATTATCCTTAGTCTTAGGGCAGAGAAAGACTTGGTTAAATTCTGTTGGTATTTAATCTACTGGATAATTAAATCTTTTATTAATTGGTATCTTCCTTTAGGGAATAATTATTCTAGAATATAATTCTTATTCATGTCTACTATAAGAGTTGACTAAAATAAATGAATTATTTAATTCTTAATAAGACATGAAAAATTAAATTCAAATTAATTCCATGTTCAAGATTAGGAAGAGATATTTCATTATTTAATGTATTCATACATATCTATCCTTTTTAGGATCTTAGATATATAAATATTAGGAAACTATTAAATTATTCTTATCCATATCATCTAGGAATCAAAATATTATTATTTATTTCCATAGATATAGAAAATAATAAAAATATTCCTTAAATCTAGATAAATATTAGGAAACTATTAAATTATTCTCATCTATATCATCTAGGAATAAAATAATATTATTTATTTCCATAGATATAGATAATAATAAAAATATTCCTAAAATCTAGGTAAATCTTCCAAAAAGATTTTATTTCCATTAAATAATAATATTTTAATGATATCTTTTAATAAAATAATTAAATAATCATTAAAAAAACTTTCATCGTTATCTCATCGTACGAGGTTCGCACGAACGATGAACGATGAAAATCCGACGAGTTCTTCGTCGGACCATGACGCACGAAGCGTCTCGGCCACCAGCGCGCAGATGGCGCGCCAGCGTCTCGGCCAGCGGCTCGTCGGGTGTCGCCAGCGTCTCGGCCAGGAGCGTGCGCAGAGGCGCGGCTCCTCTTGGCCAGCGGCGAGCACCCGTCACGGCGTCTCGGCTAGTCGGGTGCCGACGCTTCTCGGCCAGGCGCGCACGCAGCGGCGTGCGTCTCTCGGCCAGTTTCTCGGCGCCCGTCTCGGCGCGAGCTCTCGGCCAGCGGCGCGCACGGTGGCGCGCCCGCTCTCGGCCAGCTCCAACCTTCCCCCTAGGGTTCGGCCTGGCGTCTCGGTACCTCGGCACGTTCTCGGTTGAACTGCGGTGCCAGTCCATCAGCCGCGTCGACCTCGCCCGGGTTCCGTCTGGTGCGTGTGGTCTCGGCCGGCGGCGCGCACGAGCCCTACTCGTCTGCGCGTCGCCCTGTGATCACGGCTCCTGGCTCCCACTGTCTTGACATCCCTACCTCGATCGCATGTGGTGCGTTCGAGCAATTCAAGTTCTTTGATTCGATAGTTCTTGAGTTCATCATGCATAAAATTAAACAAAAACACCAAGAACATGCTTCGCAATCAAATAACACATGCATACATGAATTTAAGTCACATATTGGGCCCAGTCAGGGATCTAAGGAAGAATTTGGAACAGGCCTCACCCAATTAACATTTTACTAAATAAATTGAACCCACAATTTAATATAAGCTTATATTGGAATATTACTAGCAGCCACTACAGAAGTAATATTGCACTGCCTTCCAAATCTGAAATTACAAGTATTCCGGGTTTTCTTTAATTGCATTTGATTCATTTCCCGCGCTTAAGATGGAAACATCCATTAATTAATTAATGTCTGCTATAGACTTAATTAATTAACATATTTCGAATTCCAAGAGTGGACTTAGCAAGAAACTCTTATTTATTATTCATAGAGTAATCAAACTCCAACTAGCTAGGTTCCGAATAATAAAACCTCATTTCGAGCTCCTCTTGTGGATGTTATCAAACGAGACTCTCCTCGCGCATGTTTGGTAAGTCAAAGTAGTGGATCCTCAATATACCTGGATCGTTGGGTTACGAAAAACCCGCACCTTTGGTAAGTCAAAGTAGTGGATCCTCAATATCGTATGCTCAATTCTAACGTACATTGATTAAGAAATTAATTTTCAAGACCTCGTCTTTCAGTAGATAGCATAAAGACTCGTCTTGCTGTTAGATCCATTCAGTGCTATACCACACCAACGTCATCTTATTTCAATAAGTTTTAGAAATAATCGAACTGACATTGCAACCTTTCGCGATAGGTAGTCTAGGCCTATCTAGGTTGTGAAATTCTTATTTTTCTTTGTTTAGAACAGACCGTGTTACCTTAAATTGGACGACGCCCACAACCGGTCTACTAAAACAAAGACTTAGACTTTGTTACGTTCGCTCATACATTTAAATATGTAATAAACAACCATTAAATGTAAAACATAACAACATTATGACAAAAATAATCTGTTGCATTTATTGGCGTTTCGCTCGGCGGCTCCACTTCCTTCCCGGGGTAGGTTGTTTGTCAAGGGTTTGTTCCATCCCTCCCCGCCCATGGCCGGATTTCCTTTGGCGGTCTCTCCTTGGGGGTCGGCGTGTGTGTCACCTTCGGCGCTCGGCTTTATGGCATCACGTGACGTCTCCCCCACTACGACGGTCCGATTGGGGCCAGCCGCCTTGTTCTAGGTCTTGGGGTCAACCGTGTCTCGAGGCATATGATTGTCGGCCTTAGCTTTCGGCCAAGTCTGAGCCGGCCTAGCATGCGGCTCACCAATTTCAAAAGTGTCTCAAATTTTCCGAGTCCTTCCTCTTTTAAGAGGCGGGAAGTCCTTAAGGGGGGGAACATAAGCAACCAAATGCATGATCGGCGGTGTTTCGATTCCCGGTAACACAAGAGGGTAGGGTTCCTCCACCATGTGAGCTTCCTCCGGTTGGTTGACGGCAAGGAGGGGCTGTGCCACCATGGAGTCAAGCCTCTCCGCCGAGTCCAAGGACGCAAGCTGTAACAAATCGTCATGTTTTGGCTGCATTGGGAGGACGGTAGTTGGTTCTTCATGTGACAACCCGGCTTGGTAAGGGATAAAGAAGCTTTTTAAAGGTGCTTTTGTTCTTTTATCCAAATCGGGTATTTTAACTTCCACAACATCCAAGGACTCTTGAACATCACATGGGGCAGCAATATTCGCTTGGGGGGCGTGTGAGTGTACTACCTCATTTTTGCCGACAGGGGAAAAGACGCCGCCGTTGCCCTGGCTGGAATCCGGCGATTTTGCGGAAGTTCCTTTGTCATCGTAAGTTCCGAAATCCGCTTCATCCTCTTTCTCATTGTGAGTGAGAGCTACACTACCTTCCAAAGTCACTTTCTTACTAGCATCATGGCCCGAAGTCGCTGGGAAGATAGCCACCTTGCAATGTTGGTTTTTTCTGGCGGGACTGTCTTCTCCACCGAATGATAACTTTTTGCGGAGTTGTTTATCCTCCGGGAGGGACGAGGTGATGAATCTTTTCCGGCCATTCCCTTTGGAGGGTGGTGCCGGCATGTTATTTCTCAATTTACATCGGGATTTTGTGACTTAAAGCTTCATGGACTTGGTTGGCTCTTTGGGGGAGATGTCTTCGGGAGATCGGAAGACCATTAGTTGGTCCGAGATGACTCGGGCTTCCTCGGGGCCTGGTGTAGGGTCCGGCGGGTGTTCCGCCATAGTCGGCCGTGGAGAAGGCCACCAAGGAGGGTAGCCGAGTTTGGTGGTTGGCCGGAGTGTTGACAAAGTGGTGGTGGAAGGAGCCTCGGAGGGGAGGTGGTGTGTTGGTGCGGTGGTCGTCGGATTGGGCGTGCCGGTCGGAGGGGGTGTGTTGAGGTGCGGGGGTGTGTGGGGTGTGCGGGGGTCAAGAGCCGGCCGGCGGGAACTCAGCAATATAAGCTGATTCTATTTCATTTTGTATTCATTCATTCACAAATTAATGCAAAGCTCTTCTTCTCTCAATCTCTCTTCTCCCTCGCATAGTTCTATCTGTGTAGGTGCGATTCCGATCGCCGTTCTTACCTCCGGCAGCCCCAATTCTGCACCAGGAACTTACTTAGATGATGAGAAAAAGCTTGATGAATGAACAATATGCAACTCTCCTCTCCTTGCTAGCTAGACTCTTGAAGCACTTTCCTCTAAACTTGAATGTGTGGAAACATGAATTTTTGTGGGTGGAATGGATAAGTTTATATGATGAAACTGATGAGAGATTGTGATGGGAAAAAGGGTTGATAGGGATGTTCTATTTATAGTGAATTTCTTACCGTGTGATGTTGAATGTGGCGACAAGATACGTAAGGCTCCTCTCCTCTTATTCTTCATACTCATCATGGTGTTGGGGATTTTGTTCCTCTGATTCTAATTAACTCACCGTTGGAGCATGCATGGGGAGGATTTATTCATGCAAGATTTTGAAAATGATAATGCGTGTGTGCTATGGCTAGCTGCAACGGGACGAGCAATTTTGTTTAGGTTTGTATACTCAATGTCATACACTAACTAAACATTGCACAATTATGCCAACTGTTGAGGTTTTGGGGCACTTTAGGCCTTTCTTTGCTGCGTGCATTTGAATAAGCAATATATCTGGGATATTAAGAAACCTATTTAATATAGTAAGCATTATATCTGGGTTGTCGAGTAGTACTAGTTCAGTCATGCATTTTAGCTCATTCATCAGATCGATATTTGCCATGTTTTTCTGTTAATTGTGGCTTCATTATAAAAACTTTTTTATATAGTATATGTTATGTGCAGGCTCTTCCACTATATCTGGATAAGTTGTTTCCTATTGTTGCTGTCATTCCGTCGACTGTTGGTGAGTCAACACTTTTTTTTACTGCATTTGGTCATACTTCTTCGATGAGATTAACTCATACATATGTTTATGTTGGTTGAACAGATAATCCCTCAAGCAGCTTGCTCTAGACATGGTTGGTTGCGGGTGCTTATTGTGTATGGCTTGTGCACATTTTGATGATCATTTGCTACCCGATTGCTTACCCTGTTGAAAAGGTAACGCAATTATTTTTGTAATTTTGGCAGCTGATAGTTGACAATTATGTGTTTACGGGATACTAACTTGAACATTTGCTTAACAGCCTATGAAATTGATCAAACGGAAGACATGACAATGCTGAGTTGGTTCAAAAAAGGAAAGAATGAGGACAGAGATTACTGCTGCCCCATTTGCTTTGATGACTTCCACATTCTATGTTGGGCTAACTGTCGCCATTGGTTTTGTGGCAAGTCTCTCTCTTTCTGCATTTTTTTCTTTTCAACTTCAACTTGAAATGAAGAAATTGGAGTCTTAAATTTGTGGGTTTTGTTTTCTTGTTGCCTCTGCCTAAAAAAGAAATGCAGCTTCTATTTATCAATATTTGATTAAATGTGGGAGGAAATGAATAGATTAAATGTGTTTCATGGAAAATTTCCAGTATTGCAAGTGTCATAGGTGTCGATCCTTGATATCTAATCTGGTTCCCTTCAGCCAGGAAGACAAGTTCGCAAGATACTCAGAGAGCTCAAGCGACACAATTAGTTCAAGTACTTTTGTTTAGTTTTCTGTACAAGTAAATATTGGTGTATGCTGCTTTTACATTCATATGCAATGTCTTGACATGTTTCCTCTAGATGGATGTAATGAGATTGAATGGATAACTGCTAACTCATATCTGTTAATACCAAGTCTCATTGCCATTTGACAGGCCTTTTGTTGCCGTCTCTTTTACTTTTAGAATAGCTACTTCAGTATAACGGTTTTTTAGTTTCTAAACTCTCGTGGACATTTCATGTGATTCCAATTATATAAATGTATATATTTATTGGTTTATCTATCATGATTCTCATTTGGTTGGTTATTATGGATTGTTTATTGCTTTAATGCAGGTAGAAACATGATTTTGTGTATAGGTTTAAAGAAAAATAATAAAATAGTGCTAATATGTTTCTGGAAGATTACCAACGGGTAAATGCCGTTGGTAATTTGAAAATAAAAATATCAATAATTACCAACGGGCAAACGTCGTTGGTAAATACCCTAAACCCTAATCAACAATTACCAACGGAACTTCCGTTGGGAATTTTACCGACGTCTTTGTTCCCTTGGTAAAAAAATTTATGAGTTGGTAATCCATTGGTAACACAGTTTACCAACGGATAAATTGCTATTACCCACGGATTTTTGTAGGGTCTTTCATTTCAATATGCTGAATAAATAGGTTATAAAGTCTAATATGTAGATGCATCAAAACATTTGTATATCTATCAATATCTAAAGGGACAGTTTTTGTGAAACTTTTTTTAATGACGATTTTGGCCTTTTTTGCGGGAAATTTGGCAGAATGACTGCTGTATTTTGATATTTTTTTTTGCATTTTTAACCTGTTTCCTAGATTGATTGTATTTTTTTGTGAAAAGTAGTGTAGAGGCAGATCTATACACTGCCATTTTGAGGGCTACTTTGTAGAGGCACACGAGTTACAATATTTGATATTACATATACATATAACTATTATATATAACACAAAAAATCCTAACAATGAATAAAATGGTTTAATAGAATCTGTATTGAGAATTAATCTTATTGCTGCAATCCATACCTGAAAAATGAAATACATCATTAGTCAAAATCCAAGCAAATGTTTAGATATAGTATCACTACTTAATCTAAGCAAATCTAAGCAAATTATCATATATAGTATCACTACTACTCTAAGCATTCCAACTTACATTTTGGTGGCTATTTGTATTAAATATTGAATTTATTAAAAGGATGTATGACAAGTTTCAGAATCAACTGGAATGTTTAAGTTTTATTTACCTCAAGTCATTAAAGTAAATTATATATGAAGACATTTGACAGAATAAGTTAATTTCATTTATGGTCTATGTATCTACAAATGTGTTATTAAGTATTTGGATAGGCTCTCTTTCTTTACTTATGTTGGTGTGTGAATGTGTAGATATGGACAGGGGGGAATGAAATTAGTATGTACATTATATCTAATCATAATATCTATTATAAACTTCTGTTGAAGGCTCTCTTTCTTTAGTTATGTTGGTGTGTGAATGTGTAGATATGGACAGGTTCAATTTCATTAGTATGTACATTATATCTAATCATAATATCTACTATAAACTTATGTTGAATATATACCTTATGAATTCATATCTAAATCCATGTCAAAGTATTAGTAGAGATAATAAATTGAATATATGGCATACCTTATGTATGGCTTTTTCCTCTATTCCTCCTATTTTGTGGTTCTGTTGTAGACCATAATAGGTGCCATGCTTGAAGCAGTCCTCTGCAGCTGTATAAAATGATTGTGTCTTTAGGTTCTGTTATAGAATGGTCTCTCCATTTCTTGCTATAGGAGAGGCGGCTCATGTCTTTAGGGTTTTATTTAAAACCATTGGTATTCCTACAATTAATGCTGTTGTTAAATAATGCAGAAATCTAAAATAAGCTATTTAATATTAGAGTTGATTCGGCCCATATATTGAATATCCAATTACATTTATGTTTTAAGATTTCCTTATATTGCAATTAATAAGGGGCCGTTTATTGGGAATCTGCAGCCTTTTCTAGGTAGTGCATGCCTTAATTCAATATGTTTAAAATATCTCTAAATAGGTAATTTTCATAATGATATATGTTAACAATATTAAAATGGATATTTGTTATTTCCTATTAGTACATGTGAAGGGGTTTTTCTCATCATTATGTTTTTTAGGCAGTAGGCTTCTTTCTACACGCCATTTCTTCCCTGATTATCTCTATAAATACCCATTTCTGTTCAAAACCCTTCAAGCCATTCCATTCACTTCATCATTTCTGCTTATTCAGATTTTAGGTAGCTCTCAAAACTTTTAAGCTGCTATTTCTCAAGTTGTGTCCATTCAGAGTTTAATCACTTACATAAACTGTTTGTTATACATTTATTGTTTCTGTTTTTACATGGATCCAATTATTATTTATTAGCATTATGTATGCTGAGAGGTCTAACCTGTGTTTATTGCTTTGTTTCCCTCCTTTGTTGTCACTTTAATGGTCCTTCATTTCACACCTTATAAGATGTCGAAATAAATAGAATGAGTTTTAGACAGAAAATATATATCAACATATACAGTGTGATATGTGTTCAGCATTTGTGACTACTCTTTTATACACTTTTTGGCAGGAGATATTATTAGAAGTTTTATATAAAAATAGTGTTTCATGGCCTATATTTGTAGCTTTCATTTTAGGGCCTCCCTCATGCATTGCTAATGGGGTATAAGATACCTGCAGAACAGTGTAAAAGAGTGTTAAATAATAGCTTTGTATCAGTTGTTGAAGTCATTACCTATATATGTAGCTTTCATTTTAGGACCTCCTTCATGCATTGCTGATGGATTATAAGATATCTGCAGAACAGTGGAAAAGAGTGTTAAATAATAGGAACAAATGTTGAGTTGTTGAAGTCATTATATATGGCTGTATTTGAAGCATTTTTTTGTCTTTTTACAGGTTTACTTGTGAAATAATGGCTCCATTCATTACATGTGTTAACAATCTCAGCAAGTCAATCACCAACTCAACAATCAAAGTCAGGTGTGTTCGGGCTTATCAAGGTTTACCCGAAGATAAGGATGATAAAAGCTTAGAATGTGTGTTTCATGACTCGAAGGTATATATTCATTAATGCAGAATATGCAAGCTAACAGATTCTATTTTTTGAACTACAGTTAAGAACTGATGGTGTTCTTTATAACATAAATCTTTGTTCTGATTTTCAGGGTACTAGAATTCAAGCTACATTTCCAAATAGTTTGGTCCAGAACTTTGGAAGTAAACTCAGGGAAGGAGGGATTTTTTGTATTAAAAATTTCTTTGTCAGGCCTAATACACTCAGAAACAAAGCATCAAATCACCAATTTAGATTGCTAATGAATGTCAAGATAGAGATGGTTGAGGTTAATGATCATAGTTTTTGAGAGAAATGTTTGACTTCAAGCCCTTTGCTGAAATATCACAATATGAAAATGTTGATGATTCATCCTTCTTTGGTATGATTTTATTGCTCCTTGCATTTACTTTAGTGTACTTCTTCAATTTACTTGCCACTGATTATTGAATTGAGTTTCAATCTACTTAATTTTGAATCAAATTGCAACTGTATATTCCTCTTAGTTTCTGTAACAGTTGTTAACTTATTGTGTTATGCTTTCTGGAAGTTAATGCAATTGATATCTGTAGTGGATTGACTATTATGCTGAAATTTATTGTTCATTTTGTGTAGTGGATCTAGCCTCAAATCTGCAAGTTAGAAGAAATGTTGATTAAGTTTTCATATTTGTAATTTCTGTTTGTTAGATGTCATTGGTGTGATAACCGGACCTGGTAGAGTGATCTCTCAATCTAAGTATAGATTGATTGAGATTGAGATTTCTGATGAGAGGTAAGTTCATTTCTGGGCCTGGTATTCACATTTTATATTGTACATATGTTAAACTAACTAAGTGCATATCTTCTTTAACAGCCATAACAAACTATTTTGTACAATTTGGGAATCAAATGTGGACTTATATCTGGATCAGTTGAAGAAGAGTGAAGGGACAATTCCAATTGTTATTATTCAGTTTTGCAAGCGCAATCTATTTAGAGGTTCTTTATATTTCAGGTCTTTTGTACTCTTTTTTTATTTGTCATTCAGTGTGGTAATCATTAAGTGATTGTGTTTTAGGTGAAATTCGCATTTCTACACATTTTCAAGCTTCTAAGGTTGTCATAAATGCTGATGTTAAAGAAGTTACAGAATTTAGGATGAGGTATTCATTATCCATAATTTGATTTTCAAGTCAAATGTCTAGGACATCATTTTTTGTTTATTCCTACTGATTAGTATTCACATATTACTCAGTTTATCTAAATGTAATTTTATTTTATTTAGGATAAGGGATGATAGCAGATTTGTTCAGCAAGTTTCTGTCATTGAAGGAGGACAAAGGCTTGGGGGTGAGTATGATGATCTACAATTGAAGTCCCTTGAGGATTTATCTTGCCTAGAGGTATTGAATAAGTTTCACATCTCTGTCTTTTATTGGTCTCATTTATCTTTAGTTTTATGTGTAACTTTTCAATAGTTTATTTCTTTTTGTGATTCATAGGAAGGTTCATGTTGGGTATTTGGCAAAATTGATTCAGTTGAGTGCCACTATGGTGAATGGTATTTTTTGGCTTGTAAGACATGTGTTAAGAAGGTCAGAGAGGTTGATAACAAGTTCAATTGTTATGGATGTACAAAAACCCATACTTATGCTGTTAAAAGGTTTGATACTTTGTCTCTGATAGTTTAGATTATAACTGAAATGTAGTTAAGTAATTTGTATGTATTCTTTTATCTTATTCAGGTTCAAGTTTGTGGTGAATGTTGTTGATCATACTAGCAATGCATCTTTGTTATTGTGGGATAGGGAAGGCACCCAATTGTTAGGGAGAAATGTGACTGATTTCTTAGGAAATGGTGGCCAGGTTTGTATGTCTAAACACTGTAATTTGCTTTCTTTTTCTATCATGGAGAGTTCTAATGTAATTTAAAATTTATTTCAGCAGGTTGCTCCTAATAATTCTATTCCTTCACTTATCGAAGAGATACTTGTAGGTCAAAACGTGCTGTTTAAACTTCAGTTGAAAAACCATATTGAATATTACAGAAGTTACCCTTTCACTGTCAACAAAGTGTGTAATATCCCTGAAGTAGTTGATAGGTATACTCCTAAAGACTTGGGTGAACAGATCTTTAACTTTGAACCTAAGTTATCTGATCTACTTTTTGGAGCTGATCTTGCTGAGGTATTTTAATTTTGATATTATTCAGCAGTTGTACACCTTTCTGCATTTTTTAAAAGTTGTGTGGAGTGTTTTTTTCTGAATTATTTTTACTTATAGGTGTCTCAGAAGCCCTATGGTACAAGTGATCTGGCCATTCTTGATAATGATGATAGCAGTGAGTTTTCTGTTGGAGGCTCTCAATTAAATTTTGGAGTTGATGTTGTTGAGGTATTTCTGTATATATTATAGCTATATTGTTTATTTTGTAATTAGTTATCATATTTTGTAATTGTAATTATTTATAATATTTTCCTTTGAATATAGGGTTCTCAGAAAGTGTTTGTTACACCTGATCTTTCCACTGTTTGTAATGAGAAACATAAAGGATGGGGTGTTGAAGGCTCTGCAAAGCGATGCTTGGATTTAGATTTTGACTGTTGTGATGATGCTGATGAAGTTCAGATGAAGAAGAAAGACAAAATTGCTGGTTCTAATTAGATGGGCAGGCTGTTTTGGTGTCTATGAACTGCTGTGTTTTTTACTTAGCATTTTAAAACAATTGTCAGTCTGTTTTTTGTGTTGGTTATGGATATTATCTCTGAAATTGACAATTTTTGATGCTGTTAGGGCATATTTTTGTTTTCCATGTTGTGAAGTTAGTAATATAGGATCTTCAGACTGAATTTTGAATTTTCAGCTATCTCAACATTTTATATGCAAGTTTTTACTTTATTGTTCTGTTTTTCCTCTTATTAGGTTATAGGGTTTAGTGTTATTGTTCTGTTTTTAATGTTTGACAATGTTTAAGGATGAAATATATCATAAAGCTCAGTAAAAGAGTTTTACTAATTTAATAAACATACTTGCAATTTTTTTCATGCATTACATACATTAGTTCATAAAATTAAGTAAAGTTTATTAATCTTAGAGGCAATTATTCTGATTCATTTTAGTTATACATATATTACTGTAACATTTATACTATAAACCAATATTAGCTTCAAAAAGAAGATAGACTAACCTGTATAACACTGGAAGTCTTGTGGGATTGTCTAAAAGGTCTTCTTGGTTATGTGACATAGCAAAGGTAGCAAAAAGGAGATAGACTCAACAGGACTTGCATTTGAAAACACAATAGTATGTTAGATAATATAATTTTGAGAGGTTGAGGAAAAGTAATCTATGTATAACAAGGTAGGACAAACCTATAATCTTCCCCCACTTCAAACTTCAAGCATATAACCAAGAAAGTGTGTAGCAAATTCTCATTTCATGCAAAAGGTGCTTCTGCCAGATAAAGACCACAACATTGTAGAATTTTAAAAGTGAATATAACTGATTAATAAGTGTAGAATAAATGAATAAGTGTAAGTAAAGTTTCCCTCCCACTACTCTAACAGGTGCTTCAAGGCCATCCCCGTTTCTTTCTCTATGTTCCTGCGGACAAAAAATTAATAGTAAACAGTGAATAAAGGTTGAGTTATCTTTCATCAAATTGGTGTCATTATTTGTAGGACTGAGTTTATTTAGTTTAATCAGCATTCAGTAGCAGATATATGTCAAAGGAACATGATCTTTTATCTTGGATTTATTGTTGATTAATCAAACACAATGAAAATAGAATGCAGACTGATATTATAATTTTTGTCAAAGAGAAAGGAGAATGATATTGTACACACTGCAGTCAGCATTAATGCATTAAACTGATAGGTTAATCTTGATGTTGATATACGTAAAGTTAAAGTCCTAATTCCAAGCAAATTCTATATTTTGAACATAACAAGCATAATTATTGGCACATTATCATGGATTTGTTATTAAAAGCTGTCTGATTAAGTGTTTAACTTGATCTAATCTGATACTCCATATTTTTTCTTAAATTCCTATTCTTCTACTCCAGATTCTTTCTTAATGTCCTAATCTTTGACTCCATATTTTTTGTTAGAGAAACTTTTCTGGTCTTTATCCTTTTAATTTCTAAAATAACACTTTAAATAATATGTGTTTGTGGGATAATCTGAAAGGTCTTCTTGGTATATGTGAATTTTTTATTCCTTTAAATATGCAGTTCTCCAGTGATTAGTATATCCTTACTATACTCTGAAGATTCTTATATCTCCAAAGATAAGTTGTTATTACATGCTCTGTCATTCTAGTTGAGAATCTTATTGAATGAAGAAGTTAAAAAGGTCAGCTATACTTAAAAGTTCTGCTCTTCAACAGATTACAACTCCAACATCAGGTAAAACATGTAACTCTTACTCTTCTGAAATTTTCCCTAAAGCTCTATGATTTTTTTTGTTTAATTCATTTAGTACATGTACCTTTTGTATTACATCCTAACATTTATTCCACCTGTATAAAAATGAAGAAGAGCCTTTGCTATGCAATGATTTGGGAAATGTTATGCAGAAACAGATTGTGGACTTTTATTGTTAGTAGTTGGATCCAGTAGCCAAATCAAGCAATTCTGTTTATCTGTAATGGCAAAAAATAAACTTTGAAATTTATTCACTATGGTGATGCTCCAGGTTCAATTATTTGTCTATTTCTGCCTTCTAATCAATTGTGTCCAACGATTACAGATGTGTTTTGGCCATTTGTGTCAAACAATCTGTGACAACATCTAAGTCTGTAGCTGCATTCAGATGTGGGCTTCTTTGATTGCTTCTAAGCATGCATTTCCAATCAGATATAGGGTTCTTTTGTAGGTTCTAAACATGCATTTGCAGTGAGCTTCTAACCTAATCAAGCAACGTACAGTGAATGGAAATATCAGATTACATACTTTGTGAAATTTGTGTTACCTTTTTAGAATTGGATTGCTCGGTTTTGGTGAGGAAACTGTGATTCCCTTCTGATCCATTATCCAAGTGATGAGCGAGTATGTCCTGGACACTGTCGTCTGGAATTAGGTTTCGATTTTGAGGCTTCCATTTTTTCTCGGTCTGTGGGTTAGGGTTTTGAGGTATTTGATTATGGGAATCGATTGAGGGATCGATGCTTATGGTTTAGGGGAGGCCGAGCTAGAAATATATTAAGATTGACGGTAAGCAGAACCTGAGACATTCGAATTAGCCGTGTATGGAGTCGCTTCGCCGGAGACGGAGTCGATTCACCGTTCATAGGCCGCGACGTAGGTGGAGTAACAGGGAGATAGATTGGTCTGCTGTTTCATCAGGAAGTAGGGAGTCTTGATTCTCAAACCCTAGATGCTTAGGTATTATTATTGTGCCTCCATAATTTGGGCTAATTCAGTTGGGCTTCTGTTTTAAATTTTAGGGGCCCAATTTTATGCTTCTAATTGTTAGGGGTGTTTGGGCCTTGAAATTAAAAATGATAGTGATGGGTTGGATTAACTTAACATTGATTAGATGGATTAATATTTCATTAACATTGCTTGAAATTTAGAAAATTGGGCTAAATTGCAAATAACTACGACAAATGATTGAAGTTATTTAACAATCAAATAATTTAGTTTCATATTTAGAAAGGACTTTATTTATAATTCGCTCCCATTTTGTCAACGAATCGAGTTCTATAATAAAATTTGTTACTCTAAGAATTATCTATCCTTGGTCCAAAATTTATTAATTGTTTTTTATAAAACAATTATTACAAACTCTTCGAATTCTCTAAAAGAGTGAAAAAACAATTCCATTGTGATTATTTAGTATTATTTTGCCCTTTTTTATTCTGCCTTTTATTAGACTTTTTATTTTTGAGTTGATAGTATTATTATGCCTTTTATTAGACTTTGTATTTTTACTTTCTGACAATATGCATAGGAGTGGGAAATTGTTATATAGACAAAAATATAATGAATACATAGAGAATAATTGTTTACATTTTCTGAAGTGAAAGCATAATTCCAATTGTAGGCCCTTACTTATTTGTTTTGCGAAGATGTTAATTTGTACTATTGTTTAAAGTATGAAAGAATACTTTTGGTAAAAGTAATCTTTTAAATTTATTAACAATGTATTATATTTATTTTAATTTGGATAGTAATACTCAAATCATATATTTTGGACTAATGTGATTCAAATTTTGCTCTATATTTTGTAGTTGTTGTGTGTGGATCACTTGAAAGTCCTATTGTTATAAGTGATGATGTGCTTGATGAACGCAATCAGTCTATTGTTAATGGCAGATCTTTCGGTTCATCTTATGTTAATCAAGATGGAGGTATGTTTTATCGTATCTTGGTTACTGACTTAATTTTCTAATTTTGTATTTTCCTGATTATATATGTCAAATTGTATATGTGAATAGTTTATGCTTTACTAATTTTTTGTATAGAATTTTGGGATATTAGTGATCCTTCGTATATGTGTTCACATTGTGGAGCATTATTTTGGTATGAGGAACGTCTTGGCAAACCCAATAAGGCCACAAATCCAAGATATTCGGGTTGTTGTATGAATGTGAATGTTGAGATTCCTAAGTTGACTTCTCCACCTGACGTTTTGCACCAATTAATGTTCTCTAATGACGCCAAAAGCAGTCACTATTTGAAAAATATTCGTTCATATAATTCGATGTTTGGTTTTACCTCCATGGGAGGTAAAGCTGACAATAGTGTTAAGTGGTCCCCCTGTTTTTCGTTTACACGGGCAAAATTACCACTTAATTGGTAGTTTACTACCATTAGACGGTTGTGATCCGAAGTTTGCCCAGTTATATGTGTATGATACAGACAACGAGATTAATTACAGAATAATGTCCGTGAGGTAATTAAGTTTTCATTAGCTAACAAATTAAATATATATTTAGTTTTGTTAAAAAATAAATATAGTATTTTTTATTGTACATGCAAAGGGATGCAGTGAATAACCTTCATTTAGAGATTGTCAGTGATTTGCAACATATGTTGGATGAAAATAATGCGTTAGTGAAGTCTTTTCGTATGGCCAAAGAAAAGATTGGACATGAAAATCAACCCAATGTAAGTTTGAGGTTGCTTGGTAAGAGAGGTAGGGATGGAAGAACCTATAACCTACCGTCCGTTTCTGAGGTTGCTGTGCTTGTCGTTGGTGATTTCGATGAAGCTTTGTGACAGAGATTTTGTTGTTGTAAAGAAGTCAGGGCAATTGCAGCGCATTAGTGAACTGCATCCTTCTTATCTTCCACTCCAGTATCCACTTTTGTTTCCTTATGGGGAGGATGGTTATAGAGAAGATATTGGATTTTCTAAAAATTGTTCTTCTTCATCGACCCATAGAAAAAGTATTAGTCCTAAAGAATTTTTTTCCTTCCGCTTACATGAAAGAATTTCTGAGTATTCTATTCTTTTATTTGGAAGGCGATTGTTTCAGCAGTTTGTCGTTGATGCATACACGATGATTGAGACTGGACGTCTTACTTTTGTACGAACCCATCAAAAAAGGTTACGGGCTGAATTGTATAGTGGTCTGGCGGAAGCTGTTCTTCATGGTGAGACAGATGGTTCAAGGCATGGGAAACGAATTATCTTGCCTTCTAGTTGAAGGGGCTGGCAGCGGAAGCGTGCGTTCATAACGGATCACATGAATTTGATCTATTTAGCAGATTATTTAGACAAAATCTATTCGCGTAATTATCACATGTATCATGCTCATAACTTGAATTAAAACACGCTTTAGCACATAAAATCCCTAAAACATGCTTACTGCAGAATTAGCTAATTTACCTCGTTGATTCAATCAAGAATCGTTGATGGCTTGCTCCGTCTCCACGTGAAGATCTTCAATACAAGACCTCGGATCTTCTGACTGGTGTCCCCGACTATACGCTGATATTTGTGTGGGCAAATCTCACCAACGTACTAGGACTCGAATAATGGAAGACAGAAACTGCTCACGGAGGGAGCACAATTTTCGAAATCTCTCTTTAGAGGGGGGACGAAAATTTTAACAAAATAATTGTTGTTTTTTCTGTCTCCTTTATTCTCCTATTTATATAAGTCACATATTGGGCCTAGTCAGGGATCTAAGGAAGAATTTGGAACATGCCTCACCCAATTAGCTTTTTACTAATTAAATTGAACCCACAATTTAATATAAGCTTATATTGGAATATTACGAGCAGCCACTACAGAAGTAATATTGCACTGCCTTCCAAATCCGAAATTACAAGTATTCCGGGTTTCCTTTAATTGCATTTGATTTATTTCCCGCGCTTAAGATAGAAACATCCATTAATTAATTAATGTCTGTTATAGACTTAATTAATTAACATATTTCGAATTCCAAGAGTGGACTAAGCAAGAAACTCTTATTTATTATTCATAGAGTAATCAAACTCCAACTAGCTAGGTTCCGAATAATAAAACCTCGTTTCGAGCTCCTCTTGTGGATGTTATCAAACGAGACTCTCCTCGCGCACGTTTCAACAAATAGCAATCGTAGCACCTCTAGATAATGATCACCAATACCCAATATACCTGGATCGTTGGGATACGAAAAACCCGCACCTTTGGTAAGTCAAAGTAGTGGATACTCAATACCGTATGCTCAATGCTAAGGTACATTGATTAAGAAATTAATTATCAAGACCTCGTCTTTCAATAGATAGCATAAAGACTCGTCATGCTGTTAGATCCATTCAGTGCTATACCACACCAACGTCATCTTATTTCAATAAGGTTTAGAAATAATCGGACTGACATTGCAACCTTTCGCGATAGGTAGTCTAGGCCTATCTAGGTTGTGAAATTCTTATTTTTCTTTGTTTAGAACTGACCGTGTTACCTTAAATTGGACGACGCCCACAACCGGTCTACTAAAACAAAGACTTAGACTTTGTTACGTTTGCTCATACATTTAAATATGCAATAAACAACCATTAAATGTAAGACATAACAATATTATGAAAAAAATAATCTGCTGCATTTATTGGAAAATAACCATTAGAGTTTTACAGTATCCAATCACTCGAAAGGTGATTTCTAGTATACAAAACCCTAACACTAGTTTTGTTGGTGGAGCTCGATATATGGTTCAGAATTATCAAGATGCGATGGCGATCTGTAGGTGGATTGGGTACCCAAATTTGTTTATTACCTTTACATGCAATCCTAAATGGCCAGAGATATGTCGATATCTTGCATCTAAGGGCTTGAAATCAGATGATCGTCCTGATATTATTTGTAGAATCTTAAGAGTAAAAAAATATTTGGAGATGTGAAAGCAGGTATTTTTAAAGACCTTGCTTTCAAATATTTTTTAAAGTTGTTTTCGAATAAGTAATTTAGTAAAATTATTTTCTGCAGTTGTGTACACAGTTGAGTTTCAGAAACGTGGATTGCCCCATGCTCATATTTTGTTGTTTTTAAGCAATGAGGACAAACAACCTAAGCCTCAACGCATTGATGAGATTATTTCAGCTGAACTTCCGGACCAAGTAGCTGATCCTCACTATTATGAGTATGTGAAAGAATACATGATGCATGGGCCGTCGTGTGGTGTCGTTCGAAAATCGTCTCCTTGCATGGTCAATGGACGTTGTTCCAAATATTTTCCCAAAAAATATCTCGCGGTCACAAGCATTGATGAAGATGGCTATCCTGCTTACAGACGTAGAGATAATGGTCGTGTTGTTGTGAAGGATGGTGTGCCCATAGATAATAGATATGTTGTTCCACACAATCGTTATCTTCTTATGAAGTATGGCGGTCATGTCAACGTTGAGTGGTGCAACCAGTCGCAATCTATTAAGTATTTGTTTAAGTATATAAATAAGGGTTATGATCGTGTGACAACTTCTTTTTTGCTATCTGGTGCGGATGGTGCTGAACGATGTACTGATGTAGTAAGTTTGTACTACGATTGTAGGTATATATCGTCTTGTGAAGCTGCTAGGAAAATATTTGGATTTGAAATTCAATACAAAGATCCTCCTGTTGAAAGATTGAGTTTTCATCTTCCAGATCAACAACATGTCATATTTGATGAAGCAGCTGACTTGGATACTGTTTTGAATCGTAAGACAATTCATGAAAGTAAGTTCTTGGCTTGGATGGAAGCAAATAAGATATATTCTCAAGGTAGGGACCTCACTTATGGTGAATTTCCTACGAAATTTGTATGGAAGAAGAATCACTGGGAACCTAGGAAACAAAGATATTCTATTGGAAGGTTGTTTTATGTTGCTCCTGGTTGTGGTGATATGTATTATCTCAGATGTTTGTTAAATATTGTTAAAGGAGCTTCTTCCTATGAAGACATCAGATGTGTTAATGGCGTTCAGTATGCTACATTTAGAGATGCTTGCTTTGCTTTAGGGTTGTTGGATGATGAGTTTGTTAACATCAGAATCTATTTCATGCCCGGATTTTGTTTGGCAAAGTTGTTGGAAACAGTTGTCCGAAGATGTTCTTTATAGCCGTCGAAAATTAACAAATAATCCTGGTAAGCTATTTTTTAATTATTTTCGTTGCACTTTTGTTATGTTATTTATTATTCATTTTAATTGACAAGTTGACAATAATTCTATCAATGTATTTGTAATTACTATAGGTTTGATCTTGAGTGAGGATGAAATTCAGAATTTTGCGTTGGCAGAAATAGAGAAATTGCTGCAGAATCTTGGCAAAACTTTGCGTGATTTCCATGGTTTGCCGTATCCTGATATTCAGTATTTTGAATCATGTGAAAATAGACTGATTATTGATGAGTTGTGTTATGATAGCGATGTTTTAGCAAGTGAATATTCAGAATGTATTTCCAAATTCACTGACGAGCAACTTTGTGTGCATGACACTATAATGTCGTCTGTGTATTCTAATGATGGAGGAATATTTTTAGTTTACGGGTATGGAGGTACTGGGAAAACTTTCATTTGGAGAGCATTGTCTGCAGGGAATCGTTCAAAGGGCGATATTGTTTTAAATGTGGCGTCAAGTGGCATAGCATCTTTATTATTGCCGGGTGGTAGAACGGCCCATTCTCGGTTTAAAATTCCCATTATTATGAATGAAGATTCTATGTGCAATATTAAACCAGGTAGTGCACTTGCTGAGTTGATTGTGAGAGCAAAGCTTATTATATGGGATGAAGCTCCAATGATTCATAAACATTACATAGAAGCCGTGGATAGAACTTTAAGAGATATTATGCGTGTATCTGATCAATTAAACATGAACAAGCCGTTTGGTGGAAAAACGATTGTTTTCGGTGGTGACTTTAGACAAATTTTGCCTGTTGTTCCTAAAGGCAGTCGTCAAGATGTTGTGAATGCTACTATTAACTCATCTTATCTTTGGAAGAGTTGCACAATTGTAAGGCTGACAAAAAATATGAGGCTTTTGAATGTGGAAAATGTTGATGAAGCCTCCAAATTGAAGGAATTTTCCTCTTGGGTTGCTTCTATTGGCGATGGTGTTGTTGGTGGTCCAAATGATGGAGAAGTGAATTCAACTTCCTGCTGATCCTCTTAGAACCATTGTTTCAAATGTCTATCCTTCTTACATGATTCCTGAAGAATTGATTAGCTGTTTGCATGGCCGTGCTATACTTGCTCCTACATTAGAGGTAGTTGATGAGGTTAACCAATTCATGATTTCTTTGGATCAGTCTCCAGGTCGTGTTTACTTAAGTTCTGATAGTATTTCAAAATCTGATTTCACATCAAATGGTCTCGCTGAGATACATTCTGTGGAGTTCTTGAACAGTTTGAAGTGTTATGGTACTCCTAACCATGAATTGTTGTTGAAAGTTGGTACACCAGTGATGTTGTTGAGGAACATAGACCTGTCAAATGGGTTGTGTAATGGCACAAGATTGATAATTACACGATTAGGTGATTATGTGTTAGAAGGACGGGTATTGGGTGGCCATAATATTGGCCATAAAGTGTTGATTCCTCGAATGTCCCTAATACCGTCTGATCCGAGATTGCCTTTCAAGTTCCAAAGAAGACAGTTTCCTTTGACTGTGTCGTATGCAATGACCATTAACAAGAGTCAGGGTCAATCGCTCTCTCATGTTGGATTGTTTTTGAGAAAACCTGTTTTCAATCATGGACAGCTATATGTTGCTATATCAAGAGTCACAAGTCGTGAAGGTTTGAATATTTTGGTGTGTAAAGATGAACAAGGTGAAGGCTATGGTGATTCTACTGTTAACATTGTTTATAAAGAAGTTCTTCAAAACTTATGAACCTTGAATTTTTGTTGTATTAGTAAGTTTCTATTTAAGAATATTGCGTTTTGTAATGAACTTATTTTACTATTGTCTTACGTATAATGTATGTATATAAGTATCATTATCTCATCCTTATTATGTATTATATTTTATTTGTTCCTCTCATACCTGCGTTTCAAATGCATAACAATTTTGTGGTATGTATAAAGAGACACTTATGTATTTCTCTGGATATTTATGATGTGTTTTTTTTTACAAACAACAAATTCTCTGTTTGCAAGCATAACAATATAAAGGTTAATCATGTGAATTTTTTTAGTTCATTTATTTTAGAACCTTTTACAAGTTTCATGTGCATAGCACGGGTGGTAAAACTAGTGGTTTCTAAAATCAAAGATGATGAACTTGTGATTTTAAGGTCCCATATTGTTTCATGCCTATTGTTTATGGAACAGTTTAAACATTGTTTACTACAGATTTATATAAAAAAGTTACTAATTATATTACTAACCTGTTTAAATATATTTTTCTATTTATGTATCAGGTTGCATAGAGTAAAGTCAAATTTGAGAGATATACAAGGTTCCACTTTTGCTGTTATTAGCGAATGAGTGAAGCAATATGGAGCTTTTCAAGGTATTATGCTACTTTCCATTATAACTCATTCATCTTATAATAAAAAATAGATTAGGTTATTCCACTTTTCCGTATCATTATACTGATTTTTCTCGTGCCACATATCCATTACAGATAATTATGATTTTGGTAGCATTTTATTCATGCTTTTTATATTTTATGTTTAGAAAGGTTCAATTGGTGTTAGAGGAAAGAGGTATTCGTTAAACTAACAGAGCTTGCATCCACCAAAAAGATTACTCCTGGAGATTTTTCAGAAGTTTGTCGAACAATAAAGAAGGTATGATATGGTTACCATGACTGCAAGTCTACTAGTTAATCCAGTTCTCTCTTAACTTTATGTAGAGCATGTTGTTGGTATTAATATCGTGACCAAGTAATTGGTATAGCCTGAGCAACATTTTTGAATCTTGCAGGTTATATCACAAATGTAAACATTATTATAGGATGAAAAAAAGGAAAAAAAAAGCGTTGTTGTTGCAGCTGAACCTATTCAAGCTCTGCTTCTCTCTAAGAATCTCGCCCTATTGCATCTCACCTAACCAACCACCGCCATCTTTTCTGTCGGTGATCTCTTCCTCCGCTTGCCAACCATCACTTCAGCCGTTTGATAAGGCTAATTTCATGCATAGGTCTAGGGCTTTAATTCGTTAAATTTCTGGGTCTAACACACGTTTTAAGCCAGGTGTGTGAAGATTTTCGCCAGGTCCAGCAAAGGAGGGAGACAGTTGCGTGGACCTAGGAAGAAGGCGAAAGAGTGGACATTATGCGGAAAATTGCTCGACGGAGGAAGCCTCGGAGTTGAAGGGTAGAATAGAGATTTCTACGAAGACTCTAGAAGGTTATGTCCCCATCTATAAAAGGGAGAAGCATGCACACTGGAGGGATCTTCTCGGTTGGAGACCTCGAGAACAGCTTGTAGCTTAGTTCACTTTTTCACACACTTGGGTTCTATCGTGGGGAGATTCAAGGCGTACTTGGGGTTCACCTCTAGTTTTCATACATTTCGATCTGGTCGTAACACCGTCCTTCTTAGGGCGAAGAAACAATTTATTTTCCGTTTTCGTTTCTGCTGAATTCGCCGAGCTGCGCTATTCGAAGCTCGGATCTCTTTGTTTTCTGGATATTTCTCTGTTTTTATGCAAGTTTCATTTTAGCTTATGCCGATTGTGTTGATCTTTGTTTGTTGATTATGTTTACTTGAATTCTGAGTTGGATTGTTGGAGTTGGTTGTTTTCGAGGTTGTTTTCTGGATTATTGCAGGTTCGTGGTTGGATCTGGGAGAATGGAGTTTGTCTGTGGATGAATCGGGTAGGTTTTTAACTTGCTGATGTTGCAAGGCTGTCTGTGATTGTTGGGATTTGGAGTTGATCTGAGCAGATCTGTGAGAATCGGAGTTATGGAGTTGATTTTGCTGGGTGTTGAGTTCGGGTGGCTTGGATCCAGAGTGGATTAAGAATTCGACGTGAATCTGAGCCGTGTTGATTAAATTTTATGCCTAGCCTACGTGTTTTCATTTCATTTCGCCTAGTTTATGTAGATCTGACGTACGTCCGATTCGTAGTAAGTTTCCGGCGTCCCGATTTCTATATTCTGTTCGAATCTAGGAGTATGCTCTGTTTTCTTCATTTACGCGTCTGAGTTGGTTAGGAGATTGCATGAGTTTGTTAGTTGCAGCTTTTTCCGTACTTACCTTATTTGAATGTCATGGTCCCCACTTTTTAATTCTCTCTGCCTAGTCATATTTAGTCAGTCATTTACACGGTCTAGTGAGTAATTGTTTCTTTCGGCGTTGATGTCTGATTTTATAAGTGTTCTGTGTCCTAGGTCTAGCATATAATTTCCGTGCCTAGGTCTAGTGGTAGTTTAAACCTCAACCCTTTTGCGTGGCAGCAGCCGCTAGTTTCCAGAGTCTCTAAGCACTACTTCACGACTCCATCTTCGTGGGATCGACCCCACTTCCCTATACTAATCCATAGTATTCGGGTTGAGGGATTTAATTTTTGAAGGGGAGTCGAGTGTGTCCAACGACAAAAACACTCTGTGTTCCTTGAGTTCCTGGACCAAGTGATCCAGCGGATTTAAGAAGCGCGGTGTCTTGACCAAGCACTTGCATAGTTTTCCCTGTAAGCACACGAAGACACGATCCGACTTGTCTCACTTCAAATGGCGCCGTTGCCGGGGATGGAGGGCGTGCTTAGTGTTAGTGTTCAGAATCTGTGGTGTAAATAATTTTTACTTGTTTTCTTTCTCTTTTGTTTGTAGTTTATGAGCAGAGGCTCAGGATCTACCTACCGGAGCAACTCGACTGGGAGGAAACACGACCAGTTTAATCGGCGGGTTAAGGACACAACCTCTACTGTGACCACCAGATCAGGGTTCACCACAGGAGATCCGTTTCCGAGTGAATTCACTAGCGACGAATCTTGGACGTCGTCAGGACGTAAAGATCCAGAGTCCCCACTCGAATCAGAAACGAAGTCAGAAACAGGGGAAGCAGAGGAAGTAGTCATGGCGCAGGTAGTAGATCCAGATCCAGAGATCGACTCTCTCACTGCCCACTTAGATGGGGAGCCAGCACAAGCCATAGTGATGAATACACGCCAGAGAACTATTGAGATCAAGACAAACGTGCTCGGCATCTTGCCGACGTTCTCTGGTTGTAGAAATGAGTGTCCGTATGAGTTCTTAAATGAATTCAGTAAGTTGTGTGGTATTCAGAAGAGGCCGAATGATGCAACATAGGAGGATTATCGCCTACGTGCGATTCCGTTTACCTTGAAGGGGGAAGCTAACACATGGTTATTAAGGTTGCCTCCGGATTCTATCCGCACATGGAGGGATTTCAAATTGGAGTTCCTAGATTATTTCTTCCCATCCAACAAGACGAATGCACTGAAGAAAGAAATATTAGAGTGTAAGCATGATTACGACGAATCCTTGAGTCAGTATTGGTCGAGATTTAAGGGGTTGTTGGATGCATGCCCGAACCACCGAATGATAGAGGAAGAGACCTACTCTCTGTTTTATGAAGGAGCGACTCCTGAGTTAAAGGACTTAATGAATTCCTCGAGTGGGGGGAATTTCACAAGAAAGAAGGGAAGTGAAGCAAGGGAAATCCTGGGAAAGTTGATCGACGCTAAGAAGGCGTACGATAACCCTAGGAATGCAGTAAGAAGAGTGTCGGTGCATGCCGTAAGAGAGCGAGAAGATGATAAAGTGGAGGCAAGGATTGATAGGCTCGAGAAGGCTCTTTTGAACGCGATTGAGAAGACGAATCCACTGACTTCACAAGGGAAGGAGAAATCTCCTGGTCCAGGAGAAAGTCAAATTCAGCACTATTACGGGACTCAGGAAGGAGATTATCAGGCCCAGGTCAGTGCAATGGGTAGTTGGAATCCCGATGGGAGCTGGAATCCAGGAAGATAGAGAGATGCACCTTGGAGGAATCATCCGAATTTCAGATGGACTGACAATGAGCAGAATCAGCCAGCACCACAACAAAGTCAGCAGTTTGCACCTCAGCCCGAAAGGCAAGGTAACTGGTCAGGAAGGAATCAAGAGGGGCAGGGCAGCTGGATCAATCGGAACCAAGGAGACCACTCAAGCTGGGGGAATAGAAATCAGAATAATCAAGGGAACTCTTATGTGCCACCGCACCAAAGGAATTTTTAGAACAATTACCAGGGCCAAGGAAATCAATACAACAACTCTTCAGACGGTCAAGGGAATGCTCGTCAGAATCAAGCAAGTGGACCGACTCTGAGTATAGGGCCAGGGTCCAGTCAACCACGAAAGTCACCAAAGAGTATCGATGATATGGTGCACGACCTCGTCAGTTCTCAGCAACATATGCAAAGCAACCTGCAATCGAACAATGACGTAGTGCACAAGCTTCAAGATGCTCAACAGGAGCAAAAGGCAGCCATGGATATGCTGGCTAAACAATTGTCCCAAATAGCCACTTCTTTGAGTGCTATGAGGGGAAATGAGGGAAAGATTCCCGCCTCCGTAAGGCCACCAGATAGGACGAATATAAGTCAGGTTACCTTGAGATCCGGGAAGGCATATGATGGGCCAGTGGTAAGAACGAAGGAAGCGATAAGCCCCAAGGAAGGTAAGGAAGAAGATACAATTCCTAGATCTAGGGATTCGGAAGGAGAACGTTCCTTGGTCAAGGATGACCTTAAGATAGGAGATTTGGAGAAACCCTTGCCTAAGTCAACTGAACCATTCTTCCTCGATCCAGAGCCAGTGTTTGAGAACGAGGCAGTAAGGGAGGAGACTGGAGAATTCTCAGCCGAAGGCTCTCCAGGAGCAGGAAAATGACTGAAGCCTTTCCCAAGCCGGGGGGAAGCCAAGAAGAAGAAGGAAGAGCCGGTGGATTTCGTGGACATTTTTGGGAAACTAGAAATTAATCTACCATTCCCGCAGGCCTTGAAATTGTCGGTGTTTATCAAGTTCATCAAGGAATTTATAGCTGGAAAGGCTAGACCCAGTGGGAAAATTTTGATAGGCGAGAATGTCTCGGCAGTGACTCAGAAGCGGAGGATGCCTCCGAAATGCAATGATCCAGGTATGTTTACCTTACCCGTCTCTATTGGTGATGTGAAGATCGAGCATGCTATGTGTGATTTAGGTGCGTCGATAAATGTGTTACCATTGTCTATATACAAGAAGTTAGTAGGGGTAGGCATGGTGGACACGAAAGTTGTGATTCAATTGGCAGACAGGTCATGCATTTGTCCTGAAGGAGTGCTTGAGAATGTGATAGTGAAGGTACATGATTTCTTGTACCCAGCTGATTTCCATGTGATTAGGATGAGTGATAATGAGTCTGCAGAGTCTGGCGGAGTACTTCTAGGGAGACCTTTCCTGCGTACCGCTAAAACTATCATTGATGTTTTTGACGGTACTATCTGCCTTGATTACAATGGGGAGAAATATACATTCAGCATAGATGAGGCAATGAAAAGACCTCTTGACGTTGAAAATTTGCATGCTATAGATGTTATTAACCCGTTGGTCCAGGAATATTTTGAGACAGAGTTAATGCAGGAACAGATCGAGAATTCTGAGATGAGTCATGCCATTGATAGAGAAGTAGCTAGTTGGTGTCAAGAAATGAACACTAGTGAGTTATCGGATGAGGAACTAACGGAAGCAATTCTGGAATTCTGTTCAAGTCCGGAGCTAGCTAGGTCAAGGAAGACACCTTATGTGGCGAGCATGGACAGTTCTACTGAGTCTAAGAAGGGAATGACAACAGAACAAAACCCCTTGCCCCAGGAAAAAAGATGTCCCCAAGAAAGAATTGAAAACACTTCCACCTGGGCTCAAGTATGCGTATCTGGAGGAGAACGAAAACTTCCCGGTGATTATTAACAGCAGCTTGACCGAGAGACAAGAAGAGGAACTGCTGAATGTAATCAGGAGAAACAAGAAAGCCATTGGGTGGACGCTCTCTGACTTGGTTGGGATCAGTCTAGATATGTGCATGCATCACATTCGTTTAGAAGAAGGAGCAAAGGCTTGTAGGGATCCGCAACGCAAGTTGAATCCGAACATGAGGGAAGAAGTGCTGAAGGAAGTATTGAAGCTGCTATCCCTAGGAATCATATATTCCATACCAGACAGTGAATGGGTTAGTCCCGTACATATGGTACCCAAGAAGTCAGGTATACAGGTAGTTAAGAACGATAAAAATGAATTGGTCCCCACTCGACTTGTTACTGGGTGGAGGATGTGTATTGACTACCGGAAGCTGAATGAGGCTACAAAGAAGGATCACTTCCCGTTACCTTTCATTGACCAGATGTTGGAGAGGCTGTCGGGCAAGCAATATTTCTGTTTCTGGACGGATATAGTGGGTATTTTCAAATCTATGTGAATCCCGAGGATCAAGAGAGGATAACTTTCACGTGTCCCTTTGGAACGTATGCTTATAGGAGGATGCCGTTTGGTCTCTGCAATGCGCCAGGGACTTTTCAGCGGTGTATGATGAGTATTTTCTCGGATCTCCTAGAGGATTGCATTGAGATTTTTATTGATGACTTCACGGTGTACGGGAATTCATTTGACTCGTGTTTGGCAAGTTTGGATATAGTGCTGAGGAGGTGCCAGGAAAAGCATTTGGTTTTGAATTTCGAGAAAAACCACTTTATGGTCCCTGAAGGAATTGTCCTAGGGCATGTGGTATCAGAAAGAGGCATACAGGTAGATCAAGCAAAAATCGATGTCATGTCAAAACTGCCTTACCCGACGAATCAGAAAGAGGTGAGAGGATTCCTAAGGCATGCAGGATTTTATAGGAGGTTTATAAAGGATTTCGTGAGGATTGCTCAACCACTCACTCACTTATTGCATAATGAAGTGGAGTTTGTGTTCGATGAGAAGTGCAAAAAGGCTTTTTAGTTGTTGAAAGATAGACTAATATCTGCCCCCATTATTAGAGCGCCCGACTGGAATCTACCATTTGAAATTATGTGTGACGCAAGCGACTATGCCGTGGCAGCGGTGTTAGGTCAAAGAATTGATGGAAAAAGCTATGTGATTTTTTATGCTTCCAAAACACTGAATCAAGCTCAGAAGAATTATGACATCACCAAAAAAGAGATACTGGCGGTGGTATACTCATTTGAGAAGTTTCACCCGTATTTGCTGGGGTCGAAGGTGATCGTTTTCACGGACCACGCAGCTATTAAGTACTTGCTGGCGAAGAAGGAGCCTAAACCAAGACTAATCCGTTGGGTATTACTTTTACAAGAATTTGATTGGGAAGTTAAGGACAAGAAAGGAACTGAGAACAAGGTGGCTGACCACCTAAGTCGTATTTTTCAATGGGAGACCGAGGAAGCAATTCCAGATGCATTCCCCGAGGAACATTTGTACTATCTGGAAGAATTTCCTAGACCCATCAATTGGGAAAAGCTCATGGCATTAATAGGTCCAGGGGATGCCGAGAAAGGGAAATGTCAGACAAATGTTGAGCCGTAGTTCGCGGACCTGGCAAATTACTTAGTCACTGGAGAGGTGCCCAGTTCCCAAGTAATCTCCCGGGCCCAGAAGATGAAATTGAAGAGCGAGGCCAAGTACTATTTCTGGGATGACCCGTATTTGTGGCGAATGGGAGCCGACCAAGTAATCCGGAGGTGTATCCCGGAGTGAGAACAGAGGGATGTGCTGAATCATTGCCATGCCCTGGCGTGTGGAGGTCACTTTGGACCTAGGAAGACCGCAAGGAAGGTGTTGGACAGTGGGTTTTACTGGCCTACGTTGAATAAAGATGCTTTTGAATTTTGTCAGAACTGTGCGAGGTGTCAACAGACCGGGGGAATCTCTAGGAGGGACGAAATGCCACAAGTTCCCATAATTGTATGTGAGATCTTCGATGTCTGGGGGATGGACTTCATGGGTCCATTTCCGTCTTCATACGGGAACACCTACATACTTGTGGCAGTGGATTATGTTTCGAAGTGGATAGAGGCAAAAGCAACCACATCGTGTGAAGCTAAAGAGGTAGCAAAGTTCCTTAGAGCTAACATTTTCAACAGGTACGGAGTGCCCAGAACTATAATATCTGACAATGGGACACATTTCCGCAACCGGACTATGGAAGCTCTAATGAGAATGTACAGAGTTCACCATCGCCTTTCCACACCATACCATCCTCAATCCAACGGCCAAGCAGAAATATCAAACAGAGAAATCAAAGCGATCCTGGAAAAGACGGTGAATCTGTCGAGGAAAGACTGGAGCAAGAGAATTGATGATGCATTATGGGCATACAGAACAGTATATAAAACGCCCATTGGAATGTCTCCTTACAGGTTAGTATTCGGCAAGATGTGTCACCTACCGGTGGAAATTGAGCACAAGGCGTACTGGGCGGTCAAAGAGATTAATATGAATCCTCGAGCTTGTGAGGGAGAGAGGAAACTGCAGCTCCAGGAGTTGGAAGAATTGCGACTTGAGTCTTACGAGTCAGCAATGTGGTACAAGGAAAAGACCAAGTTGTGGCATGATAAAAATCTCCGGACCAAGGAACTACAAGTTGGGCAGAAGGTTCTCCTGTTCCAGTCCCGACTCAAGTTAATGCCCGGTAAGTTAAAATCCAAATGGATTGGGCCGTACATTGTTGTGAGTTTGCGTGCAAATGGAGCAGTAGAGATCCAGGGAAGTTTTTCAAACTCTACTCCTTTTCTTGTCAATGGTCATAGGGTAAAGGTATTTAGGGATAACTCGGAGATGCGTGTAGTGGATGAAATGCCATTACGCGCACTCCCTGAATTCGCCTAATCAGTCTGGGAAGTAAGTGTTCTTAAAAGCTCTCCTAGGTCCAGTATTCAAGGAAGGTTTACCATACCCTGACCCAGGAAATCTTGAGAACACTTGAACATAAATTGTAAATATTTAATCGCTTTCTTTAAATCAAGAAAAACCCAAACAAACTCAAAAAAAAAAATCTTCCAAAAATATTTTCAAAATACCAGGCTCCTTAGGAATGTTTTTGATACTGTTATATCCTAGAAATGGGGAGTCCGGCGTTTCAGTTTTTTTTTATTTAATGTTTTTTCCTAAGTATGGTTTCGCAGAAGGAATTTGCTAGGGCAAGGAGTTGAGAAGTAAAATTTTGGAGGGAGTTGGCACCGGTTCGAATTTCAAAGGACACCTTTATGGGGAGGCGTACAGTCGCTAGCGTCATGCCTGCAACCGCCTGCAAACTGTCCTCTCCCATACCTATCGGCTAATAACCGTGTTCTCCTTTTATTTTTCCTTACTCTCTCTCTACATCCAAAATTCCCCAAATTTCTCTCTAGGTTTTCTTTCTCTAACCCTAATCAAAGAAATTTCTGTCCAAGTTTTTCTCAAAACTTCTACAGAATTCTTCATGGATAACAAGCAGAGTACCGAAAACACTTCAGGATCCGCCGATTCAAGAGCGGAAGCGTTTATGGCGGATATACTACAAAAATTTGGGGGGCCGGACAAGGCAATGGATGCGTTTGCCATGTTCGCGGCGGTAATGGGGAAATCTATACCAGTCGTCTCGACATCTGCCGTATCAGAACCGAAAACTTCAGGGGTTTCAACACCCAAACCGGTGGCTGCCGCAGAACCCACCCCCGCTGTGCCAGAAGAAGCCGTCACTGTTCAAGAACCAACCGCCGCAGAAACTCATGAAGAAAAAGCGGATCTGACCGCGGGGTTGAAGTTGTTGGCCGTAAGTGAACCCAGGTTAGGTTCTGTCACCGAGGAGGTAAATCCTGTTATTGCCACTGTGATATTTGCTGAGAAGGAAACCCTGAATGCATCTGTGGGTATAGATCTTTCTGCGGCTGTAGGATTTACAGAGGGGGAAACCCCTGTTTTGGAAGAATTTGCTATGGGGGAAACCTTTGTTGTGGATAGTAATGTTTCAGAAGTGGTTGGGGGCCCCGAAGCCCAAATTGGTGAGAAAGATGTCAGAGAAGGGGAAACCCCTGAGAAGTCTGAGGGGACAGAAACCCCTGTTTACATTTCGGGGGCAACCCCATTGTTGAACAAGGAGGGAGATGCCCTCGATGCTGAGAATGCTCAAGAACCCGTCGATGTCGGGTTGAATTTGCTCGTAGACCTGACGGGGGACACCAATTCGCCAGTAAATCCGAGGGAAGAAGGATTGCTGAGTCTAGAGACTGCGGCTCCTGAGCAGGTAAACTCTCCTAGACCTACTGATGGGGGGAGCGACGAGGAGGAGCGCAGACACGCGGCCGAGAGGAAGAGGAAGGGGAAGCAGATTGCTCATTCCTCGACCAAGAAAGCAAAAGGGAAGTCCGCTGACCACTCTCCCTCTCCACCTGCTGAAGTACCGTCCGATGCCGAGTCGGAAAACCCTAATGAGTCCAGTGACTCCGAGGAACAACAAAAAGTGGAGCTCAATTTTGAGCCGAAAGAAATCTGGATCACTAAGGAATTGCTGAACGCGATGGGGAAGTTTCAGGACCCAAAACGTACAGCAATATATGCGGAGAAGAGTGCCGTGGGGAAATATGCCAAATCTGGGAAGATGTACGATTCGACCGAGCTTAAATAGATCTCAAGCAATGATGAATTTCGGGGGTATATAGGGGCAATCGGCTTTGACTGGTTGCTAAAGCATAGCACCATTGAGGTTCCGATAGACGTGTCGCGGGAATTTTTCTCGACTTTCCGGTTTAAATCCACCACCGACTTGGATGCCGATTCCATCAACTTCAGGCTCTTCAATGAAGAGCATGTGATGAGAATCAGGGAGTGGACTCTACGGATGGGTCTGCTGACGCGTACAGAAGATGACGAAGGATTATGGAATGAGAGAATGGTCGGCCCACCAAAACTCACACCAGGTTTCAAAGCGCAGAGCGCATGGGAGTTCTTGACTCACCCGAGGGTGGGTCAATTTAATACTAGTTGCTCGAAGGCTCACCATATCGAAGACAGGGTTCTGAGGTTCGCCCAAACCTTCATTAGCTACAATCTGATGGGCACAACCAACACCGCCTTGACAACCGTCGACTTATACTTTACCTGGTGCATGGCCACGGGTGTACGTGTCCACTTGGGTTACTGGTTAGCTCAAGCCTGCCACCAAGTAACTGCCAACCCCTCCCGGCTTCTATACACATGCCACCTTCTGGGGGCTTATTTGCAGCGCAATGTGATCATGAAGATCCACAAGGCTTGCCGGGAAGTGAAGATGTGTCTACCCCCCGAGGTTTTCAATATGGAGTACTTCTTCAACAAGGGGCTGCTAATCATGCACAAGAGGGATGTCTGTTTTTACGAAGTTGGTAAGTCGGAGGCCCAGATCAAACAGGAACAAGAGGTGGCGGGAGTGAAGGACGTTGCTAACAGAAAGCCAGGAAGCCAGTCGTGGAAGTGGATGCAATGAGGAAGGAAGTTTGCTGGATGAGATCCGAGATTCAAATGGTGATGGAAGAGATAGTGGCCTTGCGGGGTAAAGGGAAAGACAGTGGTGAAGCTGAGAGAGTAAGGAAGGAAGTTGCCGGAGTACGAACAGAAATGGAAGGAATGAGAACGGAGGTTCGGAAGGTCAGGGAGGAAATAGTAGCCCTCAAGGGGTGCGTTTCTGATCTGGTGGTAATGTCGTCCCGATGTACTGAGAAGATGACGGAGGGTGTCTCGTTAATGATGACAATGATGAAGTGGTTGCGCGAGAAATTCCCGGACGCACCAATGTTACTTCCTGGACCTAGTGGCGGACCCAAGGCGCCAAGTCCAGGAGATCTATCTATCCGGAAGCAGCCTCTAATCACCCCGTCCTCTACTAGACCCATGACCTTGAAGAAGACCGTACCCGGACAGACAGAAGAGAGGAAAGAGAAGCCGCAGTCGCCGGCAAGAAAGAAAGCTAAGGTGACCCAACAGGCCGTGCCGCCCAAGTCTGGCTCCCGAGGGGGCCAGGCACCGAATTAATCCTCCCAACCCAAGTAACTTTTACTTTTCTTCTTTCATTGCTTTCTGTTTTTTCTTTCTGTTTTAATTTTCTGTGCCAGCATGCTTGTTCTGTACATATGCGTTACTACTTCCCACACTTAGCCTAATTCCTGGTCTAAGTGTGAGAAGGGGTTGAACTGTTTTGCATGTTTGGTTTTAGTTGTTGTGCTTTCTCCCACTTAGCCCGGTGTACGGTCTAAGTGTGAGAAGTTTGTTTGTTTTGGTATGTTGTTTGTCTGTTTTGTGTTCTGTTTTATGTGTTTGTACTTCCCTATTTCCCCCCTTCACTAGAATAGCTTGGGGACAAGCTTGAGTGGAGTGGGAGGGGGATGGAATAGGTGCAGAATGTGAATGTGAGTCTTATAGTTTTTTTTTTAGTTTTGTCTGTGTGTTACGTGCTACATGAGCTAGTGGATACAATAAGGCAGAAAAATTCCCTTAGTAAGAGCGATTGAAGATAGGATACACGTCAACTTTGATGCCCTTTTCCTTAATAAACTTAAAACGGTTTGGATGAAGTGAGGACGATAGAGGATACCTTAGATAACCTAGCTGTGCAGCCCTACTATAAAGTGAGTTATAAGCCTAAACACTTTGAGCTAACTTGTAACAAATGGGCAACCACTTGATGCTTAGGGAGTAGAGTATAAAGAAGAAAAAATGGGTTATGAAGGAATAAGCTGGACAAAGTCCAGAACTGGTGGTATAAGCTGGACGAAGTCCAGAACTGGTGGTATAAGCTGGACGAAGTCCAGGGGAGGAGAAAAGTAAAAAAAAAAAAGGAGGTATAAGCTGGACGAAGTCCAGGGGGAAAATAAAAATAGGAAAAAAGAAGCTTAATTATCTAAGAGCAGGAAGTAAAAATTACCTGACCCAAGAAATATTTGCCTGACCCCAGGAAAAAAAAGGAGATGATAAAAAGGAGAAACTCTCATAACCCAACGCATCAGTGGTGTAACTTTAACTCTGGAGCGTTTTTGATCCTAACATCCCTGGAGAGGAATGAGTGATCAAGCGAACCTAACCGCTAGGGAATCCATAGGTTTCTTGACAAACTGACGAACCGTTTAGGTTGACGAAGGAAGAAGGAGGATTTGGAGACTGTAGACGATCCGAGAGAACTTAAGCTTGTGGGGACAGTCGCCTAAAAGTTGAAACTAGTGCATGTTTATGTGTTGTGTTTTGTGTTCTTTGTGTGTTATTTTCTTTTCTGAGTCTGTAAGTTTTCTAGGTCTAGGTTTTTGTTTTTGTTAGATCTTGTTTGTAGAGTCGTTCTTGGGAACCGTGCATTGAAATTCGCCTTATTTCATTTTCTTGTCTTTCATACTTGAGGACAAGCATGGTTTAAGTGTGAGCAGTTTGATAAGGCTAATTTCATGCATAGGTCTAGGGCTTTAATTCGTGAAATTTCTGGGTCTAACACACGTTTTAAGCCAGGTGTGTGAAGATTTTCGCCAGGTCCAGCAAAGGAGGGAGACAGTTGCGTGGACCTAGGAAGAAGGCGAAAGAGTGGACATTATGCGGAAAATTGCTCGACGGAGGAAGCCTCGGAGTTGAAGGGTAGAATAGAGATTTCTACGAAGACTCTAGAAGGTTATGTCCGCGTCTATAAAAGGGAGAAGCATACACGCTGGAGGGATCTTCTCGGTTGGAGACCTAGAGAACAGCTTGTAGCTTAGTTCACTTTTTCACAAACTTGGGTTCTATCGTGGGGAGATTCAGGGCGTACTTGGGGTTCACCTCTAGTTTTCATATATTTCGATCTGGTCGTAACACCGTCCTTCTTAGGGCGAAGAAACAATTTATTTTCCATTTTCGTTTCTGCTGAATTCGCCGAGCTGCGCTGTTCGAAGCTCGGATCTCTTTGTTTTCTGGATATTTCTCTGTTTTTATGCAAGTTTCGTTTTAGCTTATGCCGATTGTGTTGATCTTTGTTTGTTGATTATGTTTACTTGAATTCTGAGTTGGATTGTTGGAGTTGGTTGTTTTCGAGGTTGTTTTCTGGATTATTGTAGGTTTGTGGTTGGATCTGGGAGAATGGAGTTTGTTTGTGGATGAATCGGGTTTTTAACTTGCTGATGTTGCAAGGCTGTCTGTGATTGTTGGGATTTGGAGTTGATCTGAGCAGATCTGTGAGAATCGGAGTTATGGAGTTGATTTTGTTGGGTGTTGAGTTCGGGTGGCTTGGATCCGGAGTGGATTAAGCATTAGACGTGAATCTGAGCCGTGTTGATTTAATTTTATGCCTAGCGTACGTGTTTTCATTTCATTTCGCCTAGTTTATGTAGATCTGACGTACGTCCGATTCGTAGTAAGTTTCCGGCGTCCCGATTTCTATATTCTGTTCGAATCTAGGAGTATGCTCTGTTTTCTTCATTTACGCGTCTGAGTTGGTTAGGAGATTGCATGAGTTTGTTAGTTGCAACTTTTTCCGTACTTACCTTATTTGAATGTCATGGTCCCCACTTTTTAATTCTCTCTGCCTAGTCATATTAAGTCAGTCATTTACACGGTCTAGTGAGTAATTGTTTATTTCGGCATTGATGTCTGATTTTATAAGTGTTCTGTGTCCTAGGTCTAGCATTTAATTTCCGTGCCTTGGTCTAGTGGTAGTTTAAACCTCAACCCTTTTGCGTGGCAGCAACCGCTTGTTTCCAGAGTCTCTAAGCACTACTTCACGACTCCATCTTCGTGGGATCGACCCCACTTCCCTATACTAATCCATAGTATTCAGGTTGAGGGATTTAATTTTTGAAGGGGAGTCGAGTGTGTCCAACGACAAAAACACTCTGTGTTCCTTGAGTTCCTGGACCTAGTGATCCAGCGGATTTAAGAAGCACGGTGTCTTGACCAAGCACTTGCATAGTTTTCTCTGTAAGCACACGAAGACACGATCCGACTTGTCTCACTTCACCACTACACCATCCGTCGATTTGCCCTACACCGGTGCGGGATCACCTATTTCGCCCCGCTCCAACTTTACCGACCTTTTTTCCACCAAACCCTCCTTAAAGCATAGGCTGCCGAAACACGCCTAGACTTCCGGCCATGCCGGATTCTCTGCCGTGAGACCCGCCGGACCCTGAGGAGGCACGAACTATCTCATACCAACTTATGGTTTTCCGTTCGAATGACGAAACATCACCACCTATCCCTACTAAGGTCATGAATGTGAAGATAACAAAAGTAAAGCTCAAGAGCCGGCGTAATACCCCGGCTCCACCCACCAAAGGCCAAGGCCGGAAGCGATTTGTCCCGTCCCCTCTTCCAGAGGACAAACAACTAAGGAAGAAGCTCTCATTTGATGTAGAGGGCAGCACCACCGTGGGTCCTCGGAAATGCAAAGGAGCCATTTTTTTGGTGATTCCCCTAGGTGAAAAAGGGGAGGCTCCGCAAGCTCCCGCGCCTCTAAGCTTGGGTATTGACGACGAGCGGGAAAGGGGATGCGAGAATCCCTACAACAACGTCGAGGTGAGGGATATGTCGGATTCCGAGCAGTGTGCCGGAGACGGAGTCGCCGGCGGCGACGAGGACGAGGACGAGCCACCGCACATCCCCGACCAAGGATGATCGGTCCACATGAGGTACAACATTCCTTGGACAAAGAGAAAGTCAACATGCCTGAAATGGCAATAGAAACAAATTTGCTTTTGGAAAGTTCTTTGGTGCCATGCCAACTTGGTGACTCACGTGATACACTTGGTATTGAGGCCCCAATGCAGCCGAATAAGGATAATCTTATACAAGATGGAAGCATGGAGGAGTGTGATGAGCACAAGGAACCTCACGCAAGGAACCTCACATAAAAAAGTCTTGGCCGGACCACGACGCCGCTCACGAAGCCGGGGATGAGGCAAGTCATCCTCGACCAAGTCATGACGAATCGAAAGTATAATGTGCAGCAAAAGCAAAAGGAGCCTTAGGTGACGCGATAGTCAACTTGCCCGAAACAGCTATGGAGACAAAGTCACTTTCCGAAAGTTGTTTGGTGCTATGCCACTTTGAGGAGTCACGTGGGGAGCTAGCCGTTGGGGGGCTAATGCAGCCAAATTCGACTAATCTCCTCCAACTCGCCTCCTTGGATGGGGCGAACATGGTTGATGCCATGGTGGCGCAACCCTTGCTTGTCGCGGCACAGCCGGAGGACGTTCGGATGGCGGTCGAACCACGTCTCGACTCCCAGCCGGTGAATGACCCAAAGTGGCCTACACCCATGTCCGCCTTTATCCCCTATTATGAGGTATTCCCCCCTTGGAGAAGGGCCGAATTTTAAAGATTCGTGATACTTTTGAGAACGGGAGGCCGAAACAACAAGTGCAAGCGAGCTGGCCGAGGAAGGTTCCGAGTGAACAAGCACACCGGGTTGCGGCTACTCGCACCAACGCACGGTCGACCGAAGGTGGTGCCAACACGGTCTCGGCCAAGAGACCCTACGTTGAGCGAGGCGTGGAGAATCCGAGCCAGCCCATCCAGCCGACCGTCATGGCCGACCTGTTTAGAGCTAATCTGTCCACACCCCGGAGTGGAAGTCATCTTAAAACAGGGGAGGGATCCAGAGGTTCCGCGACGGAAAATACGCAACCCGGTGGAGCCGAGACAACCCCGAAGCACAACAACGCTTGGCGCATAATGGCGGAGATGATCAAAGGGACCCCCGATCCGAGTGGACCGCACGCGTTTGAGCCCGATAAGATCCAAAACATTGGCTTTGCATTAGTCTCCATTGGAGTACCAGCCATCTACTTCTCGGGGACGGAAATACGGAAGCTTGACGAGAACGTTGGGCATGCCATCGTAGGTAAATTCTCTCATTCTATCCCGACGGCCGCACAAATTCAAAAGGCCCTTGATAATATTAAATTTCACCGTGGTTTCACTTGGAAATACATTAACGCCAAACACATTCTTATACAATGCGAGGATTTGGCGGATTATGCAAGGCTTCTAAGTGGCCCGAAAGGGACGCCGGTGTGGTTCATTGATCGTCACCCAATGAGAGTCTTCAAGTGGTATCCAGACTTTGACGCCTATTGCGAGTCACCGATAGCAGCAATTTGGTGCAACCTAATTGGCCTTCCAATCCACTTGTTCGACCATTCGGCCCTCTTCGCAATTGGCAAACTCCTAGGGACTCCAATTCAAGTTGACCGAGCCACCGCCAACAAAACAAGGCTGTCCTTTGCGCGAATATGTGTCGAGATTGACCTCACAAAGCCGCCCCCTAAAGAAATCATACTAGACATTTGCGGGAAAGAAATGGTGCAACAAGTCCGATGGGAGTGCAAGCACGTTGGGCATTCATGTAGTGTGTGCTATGCGGTGGGCAAGACCGAAAGGCCGATTAAGAGAAATTACAACACGGCAACCCCACAAAAGGCAACTCAAGGAGTGAATGGTTCGGCCGAAATGCAAGCAAACACAAGTGCCACACCCAAGGACAACATTGAATGGAAATGGCAAAAGAAAAACAAGGGTAAAGGGACGTCACCGAGGGCTAGACCGGATGGGGAGAAAAGGCTCAAACCGGTGTGGGAGGGTCCGGACATTATGGGTGACACTCACGATGGTGCCGAATCGGAAAGGGACCCACAAAATCTCAAAAATGGTCGATTGGAGGGTATGGCAAGCAAACACACAAGTGGCTCGCCCCGAGTCTCCAAGCATGAAAATGGGAATAGGGACGGGACATGGTATCATGATGGCTCAAACCGACGGTTGATCTCGAGCTCCCGAGGGGGCGCGAGAGGGAGGTTTTGGCCGTTCCCGAGTAAGAGCGGATGGAGCGGAGACGAGTTGCCTAGAAATGTAATGAGTACAAACAAATACTACTCTCTCATTGCTAATGCAGATTACGATGTTGATGGGTGTGGCGAGGAGGATATGGCGGCGATGGATATCCAATCACATTCCGACCAAGCCGAGGACACTCCCTTGCAAATTGACGCTGGGGAACACACAAGGGAGGAATGTTTGGGCTTTGTATACTAGAAATCACCTTTCGAGTGATTGGATACTGTAAAACTCTAATGGTTATTTTCCAATAAATGCAACAGATTATTTTTGTCATAATGTTGTTATGTCTTACATTTAATGGTTGTTTATTGCATATTTAAATGTATGAGCAAACGTAACAAAGTCTAAGTCTTTGTTTTAGTAGACCGGTTGTGGGCGTCGTCTAATTTAAGGTAACACGGTCAGTTCTAAACAACGAAAAATAAGATGACGTTGGTGTGGTATAGCACTGAACGGATCTAACAGCATGACGAGTCTTTATGCTATCTACTAAAAGACGAGGTCTTGATAATTAATTTCTTAATCAATGTACGTTAGCATTGAGCATACGATATTGAGTATCCACTACTTTGACTTACCAAAGGTGCGGATTTTTCGTAACCCAACGATCCAGGTATATTGGGTAGTGGTGATCATTATCTAGAGGTGCTAGGATTGCTATTATGTTGAAACGTGCGCGAGGAGAGTCTCGTTTGATAACATCTACAAGAGGAGCTCGAAACGAGGTTTTATTATTCGGAACCTAGCTAGTTGGAGTTTGATTACTCTATGAATAATAAATAAGAGTTTCTTGCTAAGTCCACTCTTGGAATTCGAAATATGTTAATTAATTAAGTCTATAGCAGACATTAATTAATTAAATGGATGTTTCTATCTTAAGTGCGGGAAATAAATCAAATGCAATTAAAGGAAACCCGGAATACTTGTTATTTCGGATTTGGAAGGCAGTGCAATATTACTTCTGTAGTGGCTGCTCGTAATATTCCAATATAAGCTTATATTAAATTGAGGGTTCAATTTAATTAGTAAAAAGCTAATTGGGTGAGGCCTGTTCCAAATTCTTCCTTAGTCCCTGACTGGGCCCAATATGTGACTTATATAAATAGGAGAATAAAGGAGACAGAAAACACAATAATTCCTGGTCAAAAATTTTCGTCCCCCCCTCTAAAGAGAGATTTCAAAAATTGTGCTCCCTCCGTGAGCAGTTTCTGTCTTCCATTATTCGAGTCCTAGTACGTTGGTGAGATTTGCCCACATAAATATCAGCGTATAGTCCGGGACACCAGTCAGAAGATCTGAGGTCTTGTATTGAAGATCTTCACGTGGAGACGGAGCAAGCCATCAACGATTCTTGATTGAATCAACGAGGTAAATTGGCTAATTCCGCAGTAAGTATGTTTTAGGGATTTTATGTGCTAAAGCATGTTTTAATTAAAGTTATGAGCATGATACATGTGATAATTACGCGAATAGATTTTGTCTAAATAATCTGCTAAATAGATCAAATTCGTGTGATCCGTTCTGAACGCACGCTTCCGCTGCCAGCTCCTTCAGTTGGTATCAGAGCCAGTCTTTGGCTCTGATTATTTGGATTTAAATTTCATGAAATTCATGTATGCATGTGTTATTTGATTGCGAAGCATGTTCTTGGTGTTTTTGTTAAATTTTATGCATGATGAACTCAAGAACTATCGAATCAAAGAACTTAAATTGCTCGAACGCACCACGTGCGATCGAGGTAGGGATGTCGAGACAGTAGGAGCCGGGAGCTGTGATCACGGGGCGACGCGCAGACGAGTGGGGACTCGTGCGCGCCGCCGGCCAAGACCACATGCACCAGACGGCATCCGGGTCGAGGCCGACCCGGCGGTGACTGGCGCGGAGTGGTGGTTCGTCCGAGAACCACCGAGACACCAGGCCAACCCTAGGCGGAAGGCTTCCCGAGATGAAGCTCCAGTCGTGGCCGAGACGTGTGCGCCATATGGCGCGACGTGCCGAGACGAGGGGAGAATCCAGGCTCGGGAGGGCCGAGCCGGGCGATGAGCCGCTGGCCGAGAAGCAGCGACACCTGACGAGCCAGGCGGCCGAGACGCTGGCGCGCCATCTGCGCGCTAGTGGCCGAGACGCTACGTGTGTCGTGGTCCGACGAAGAACTCGTCGGATTTTCATCGTTCATCGTTCGTGCGAACCTTGTACGATGAGATAACGATGAAAGATTATTTTAATGATTATTTAATTATTTTATTAAAAGATATCATTAAAATATTATTATTTAATGAAAATAAAACCTTTTTGGAAGATTTACCTAGATTTTAGGAACATTTTTATTATTATCTATATCTATGGAAATAAATAATGTTATTTTATTTCTAGATGATATAGATGAGAATAATTTAATAGTTTCCTAATATTTATCTAGATTTAAGGAATATTTTTATTATTTTCTATATCTATGGAAATAAGTAATAATATTTTGATTCCTAGATGATATGGATAAGAATAATTTAATAATTTCCTAATATTTATATATCTAAGATCCTAAAAAGGATAGATATGTATGAATACATTAAATAATGAAATATCTCTTCCTAATCTTGAACATGGAATTAATTTGAATTTAATTTTTCATGTCTTATTAATAATTAAATAATTCATTTATTTTAGTCAAATCTTATAGTAGACATGAATAAGAATTATATTCTAGAATAATTATTCCCTAAAGGAAGATACCAATTAATAAAAGATTTAATTATCCAGTAGATTAAACACCAACAGAATTTAATTAAGCCTTAAACTGCCTCAAGGCTAAGGATAATTAAAGTAAAACCATAACCCAAAATATCTAAGCTGTAATTACGAACTCAACGTTTGTATATGGTCTCCATCAATTGGTCTGCAATTTATGAAGTCTTTTTCTAATATTATCGCCACCTGCTCTGTGAGGACAATAATCCTAAGAAAATAGCAAGTTCATGAGGGCGGACTTCTCAAATATAAGTAGTATGAACTAGAATGTAGTTTCCAATATTATCGCCACCTGCTCTGTGGGGACAATAATCCTAAGAAACTGCGAGATACAGAAGTTCACACAGGATTTATGAGATAGCTTGATCTTGTTAGCAGCACATGAGCATTGTTATGGGAGTGTGTTATAGAAATGAGACTCTGTAATGCTAAAGAGATGGTCTTGCTTAGGCAACATTAGGCGGTCATGCCACTCTGTGGTCTCTGGACTATTCGTCGGTGTTGTGACCAGTAAAATTGTAAGATTTTAATGCGTATTGACTTCCTCTGGAGGGTAAAAAATTTTAATTTTACAGTTGTAAGATTTTGAAAAGTTTCATGGTTAATCTAATCAAACTTCTTGCATAAGTTTATGACAATAGTAAAATACTCTGTTTTGCAGTGCAAATCAAATCGTCATTATGTCGTTTAATCCTCTTTCCGCAATTCTCAAAGAAAATAAACTCGAGGGCCAAAATTACATAGAATGGAAACAAAACTTGGATATCGTTCTCACAGCAGATGAGTACATCTTTGTGCTCACCACCCCGCGACCTCCAGTGCCGGCGGCTACCGCTGCGGCAGGAGTCAGAGATGCACACAGACGGTGGTATAAGGCGAATGAGATGGCTAAGTGCTACATGTTGGCTTCTATGTCTTCAGTACTAAAGCATCAGTATTCAGCCATGGAAACAGCCGCCGAGATTATGCAGAATCTCAAAAATCTTTTTGGTACTCAGAATCGAACGGCGAAGTCTCAAACCTTTCGGAGTATCATGTCGAAGACAATGAAGGAAGGCTCGTCTGTGAGGGACCACGTCCTCGAGATGATGGGCCACCTTAACCAAATTGAGGTCTTGGGAGGGACAATCGATCCCGAGTCCCAGGTAACTATCATCCTTCAAAGTCTTCCCCCTAGCTTCCAATAGTTCAAGCTCAACTTCGAGATGAACAAAAGGAATTACACCTTGGCAGAGTTGTTGACTGAACTTCAGTCGGCAGAGGACCTTATGGTCCAGGCTAAGGCGACCATGATGACTTCGGCGCCTCGTTCCTCTGGCTTAAAGCCTAGCAAAGGAAAAAGGCAGGCACCGAACTCAGGACCGGCCAAGATAGCTAAGGGAAAGAACAAGAAGAGGGCTAACAAGAAGCCCACGGGGAAGTGTTTCAAGTGTGGAGAAAAGGAGCATTGGAAGCCAGACTGTCCTAAACGGGGCAAGGCTACAGGTATGCACCAGGCTCTAGTTGTCGAGTCTTGTTTGACTTCGACATCAATTTGCACTTGGGTTATTGACACAGGAGCCACTGATCATATTTGTTTTGATCCTGACTTAATGCAGGTGACAAGACGGCTACATGATCGTGAGATCGAAGTCCAGCTGGGCGACGCTACCAAAGTGGCGACCGTTGCAGTGGGAAACATTTATTTGCGTTTTAGTAGTGATAGATTTTTGATTTTGAAGAATGTTTTGTTGATACCTTCTTTTAGAAGAAATTTAATTTCAGTTTCTAAATTGGTTTATGATGGATATTCGATTTCTTTTAATGACAACTGCGTTATTAAGAAAGATGGTTCTTATATCTGTCGTGGTATCATGGAAAACAATCTGTACACAATCACTTCTACACAGTTTAATAATCGCAAATCAGAACTCAATACAACATCGACAATTTCAAAGAAACGAAAGGAACCTTCAAGTTCAATGAACGAAACGTACTTATGGCACCTTAGACTTGGTCATGCCAATGAAAGGAGGATCCATTATCTTGTTCAACAAGATCTTATCAAAGGTCTAGAGGAGGAACCTTTTCATAAGTGTGAGTCATGCTTAGAAGGCAAGATGACCAAGAGGCCTTTTAAGGCTAAGGGCAATAGGTCCAAGGAAGTACTTGAGCTCGTTCATTCCGATGTATGTGGACCAATGTCAACTGAGGCAAGAGGTGGTTTTCGATACTTCATCACATTTATTGATGACTTCTCGAAAATTGGATATGTCTACTTGATGAGTCACAAGTCAGAGTCTTTTGACAAGTTTAAAGACTTTAAGACTCTTGTGGAGAAGTATCATGGGAAGAATATCAAATGCCTACGATCTGATCGTGGAGGCGAATACCTCAGTGCCGAATTTTTGGACTACTTATCGGAAGTGGGAATTCAATCCCAACTGACTGCGCCGGGCACGCCCCAGCAGAACGGCGTGGCTGAAAGAAGGAACATGACCTTATTAAACATGGTTCGATCGATTATGAGTTATGCACGTCTGCCTATTTCATTTTGGGGACATGCCTTGCTTTCCGCAAGTCACATTTTAGACAATTTACCATCAAAATCTGTACCTAAAACTCCATATGAGTTGTGGATTGGGCGTAAGCCCAATCTAGCACATCTCAAGGTTTGGGGTTGCCCGGCTCATGTATTGGAAAAGGATCCAACTAAGCTAGGATCTAGGACGGAGGTATGTTTGTTTATAGGATACCCCAAAGGAACGAAAGGTTATGAATTCTTTAGTCTCCGAGATAAGAAAGTCATTGTGAGCACTCACGCGACATTCTTAGAGGAAGACTATGTAATGAATCATAAACCCAACAGTGAAGTGACTCTTGATGAGCTAACTTCTGTCACAAGTTCCATTAACCAAGAACAAGTACCAAGTGTACAAACAATTCCCGAAACTTCAACTACTACTCAAAATATTGTAGTGCCGCGTCGCAGTGGGAGGGTCTCACATGAGCCCGACAGATACATTGGTTTGGGAGAATCTATGGATCACTCCTCGGACAGCAATGTATTAGATCCCTGGAACTTTGCGGAGGCGCAGTCAGATATCGATCATTGCGAATGGGTAAAAGCAATGGATTCGGAACTACAATCTATGATAGACAAAGACATTTACGATTTGTTCGTCCTACCCGAAGGTTGTACTGCCATTGGGAGCAAGTGGATATATAAACGTAAACGTGGACCCGATGGATGAGTTAAAGTCTACAAAGCAAGACTAGTGGCCAAGGGGTATACCCAAAAGGATGGCATCGATTATGATGAGACCCTCTCCTCAGTGGCTATGCTCAAATAGATCCGGATACTGTTGTCTATTGCAGCTTATATTGATTGGGAAGTATGGCAAATGGACGTTAAGACTGCATTTCTAAATGGCAATCTTGAGGAGACCATCTACATGGAACAACCCGAAGGATATGCCATAAAAAGCAAAGAACACATGGTTTGGAAGCTTAAGAAGGCCATTTATGGCCTCAAGCAAGCATCCAGATCATGGAACCAATGTTTCGATCAAACTGTTTGCAAGTTTGGATTCGAAAAGTGCCCAAGTAAAAGCTGCGTGTATAAGAAAGTTGATAAGGGGAATGTGGTGTTCTTAGTTTTATATGTAGATGACATTCTTCTAATTGGAAACAATAAAAAGATGTTGTCATCAGTTCGCACATGGTTATCAAACCAGTTCGAGATGAAGGATATGGGAGACGCGGGACACATCCTCGGGATCAAGGTTCTTCAGAATCGAGAGAATAAGATGTTGTGCTTATCTTAAGAATCTTACATCGAAACAGTACTTAGTCGTTTTAGCATGCAGGACGCCAAGAAAGGTTTCTTACCTTTTAGACATGGCATCCATTTATCTCAAGAGATGTGCCCTAAAACGCCATCTGAGATACAAGCAATGAGAAGGATTCCATATGCTTCGGCAGTTGGAAGTCTCATGTATGCTATGCTTTGTACTGGACCAGATATTTGCTTTGCTGTTGGCATGGTGGCAAGATATCAGTCGAATCCAGGCCAAGGACATTGGACTGCCGTAAAGAACATACTCAAGTACCTTAAACGGACTAAGGACTGTGCTCTAGTTTACAATGCAGCCGAGCTCTATCCTTTGGGATATACTGACTCAGACTTTCAAGCTGATCAGGACTCGAGAAAATCTACTTCAGGATATGTGTTCACCTTAGGAGGTGGAGACGTAATTTGGAAGAGTGTGAAGCAGAAATGCATCGCGGACTCGACCATGGAAGCCGAGTATGTGGCCGCTTCGGAGGCTGCAAAAATGGCTGTATGGTTCAAGAACTTCCTTATGGATTTAGGTGTGGTTTCGAATCTGCCCAAGAGCATCACCATTTATTGTGACCATTCTGGTGCTGTGGCAAACTCGAAAGAACCAAGAGCTCACAAAGCGAGCAAACACATAGAGCAGAAGTATCATATCATTAGAGATATAGTGCAGAGATGAGACATAAAAGTGGTCAAGATTGCGTCAGAGAACAACCTGGCAGATCCTTTTACAAAGGCTTTGGCGGTAAAACCGTTCGAGTGCCACGTTGAAGGGATGGGAGTTCGACTCATTCAAGACCTCAACTCGCTTTCAGTATAAGTGGGAGAAATTTAGACGTGTGCACTACTATTTAGTATACTCGAAAGCTGTTTTGAGTATAAGTGGGAGATTGTTAGGGTTTTGTATACTAGAAATCACCTTTTGAGTGATTGGATACTGTAAAACTCTAATGATTATTTTCCAATAAATGCAACAGATTATTTTTGTCATAATGTTGTTATGTCTTACATTTATTGATTGTTTATTGCATATTTAAATGTATGAGCAAACGTAACAAAGTCTAAGTCTTTGTTTTAGTAGACCGGTTGTGGGCGTCGTCCAATTTAAGGTAACACGGTCAGTTCTAAACAAAGAAAAATAAGAATTTCACAACCTAGATAGGCCTAGACTACCTATCGCGAAAGGTTGCAATGTCAGTCCGATTATTTCTAAACCTTATTGAAATAAGATGACGTTGGTGTGGTATAACACTGAATGGATCTAACAGCAAGATGAGTCTTTATGCTATCTACTAAAAGACGAGGTCTTGATAATTACTTTCTTAATCAATGTACGTTAGCATTGAGCATACGATATTGAGTATCCACTACTTTGACTTACCAAAGGTGCAGGTTTTTCTTAACCCAACGATCCAGGTATATTGGGTAGTGGTGATCATTATCTAGAGGTGCTAGGATTGCTATTATGTTGAAACGTGCGCGAGGAGAGTCTCGTTTGATAACATCCACAAGAGGAGCTCGAAACAAGGTTTTATTATTCGGAACGTAGCTAGTTGGAGTTTGATTACTCTATGAATAATAAATAAGAGTTTCTTGCTAAGTCCACTCTTGGAATTCGAAATATGTTAATTAATTAAGTCTATAGCAGACATTAATTAATTAATGGTTGTTTCTATCTTAAGTGCGGGAAATAAATCAAATGCAATTAAAGGAAACCCGGAATACTTGTAATTTCGGATTTGGAAGGCAGTGCAATATTACTTCTGTAGTGGCTGCTCGTAATATTCCAATATAAGCTTATATTAAATTGTGGGTTCAATTTAATTAGTAAAAAGCTAATTGGGTGAGGCATGTTCCAAATTCTTCCTTAAATCCCTGACTGGGCCCAATATGTGACTTATATAAATAGGAGAATAAAGGAGACAGAAAACACAACAATTACTGGTCAAAAATATTCGTCCCCCCCTCTAAAGAGAGATTTCGAAAATTGTGCTCCCTCCATGAGCAGTTTCTGTCTTCCATTATTCGAGTCCTAGTACGTTGGTGAGATTTGCCCACACAAATATCAGCGTATAGTCTGGGACACCAGTCAGAAGATCCGAGGTCTTGTATTGAAGATCTTCACGTGGAGACGGAGCAAGCCATCAACGATTCTTGATTGAATCAACGAGGTAAATTGGCTAATTCCGCAGTAAGCATGTTTTAGGGATTTTATGTGCTAAAGCATGTTTTAATTAAAGTTATGAGCATGATACATGTGATAATTACGCGAATAGATTTTGTCTAAATAATCTGCTAAATAGATCAAATTCATGTGATCCGTTCTGAACGCACGCTTCCGCTGTCAGCTCCTTCAAGGAAGACCGACAAATTATCTTGTTTCAAGGAGGGCCTTCATACCTTCCGGGTACGACCCTAACTTGTTAATATGTCTTACAATATAATGCTTTGGAACGCTAGGGGAGTCGCTAATGCACCGACCCAAAACGTTTTAAAAAGACTAATCAAAAGATACAATGTTATGTTTCTTGCAATAATGGAGCCACTCACATCCCCCAACCCGGATCGATACTCTAAGGCACTTGGGCTAAAGTTCAAAGGCACTAATACATCCGGCAAGGTTTGGATCTTCACCGAAGAATAAGCTCATTTTGATATCGAAGAAGATGGGGATCAGATTCTACATGGGAGGTTAACTTCACACCGCATGGTTAGTCAATTGGAAGGAATGCCATGGTTAATTGGGGGGGATTTCAACACGATCCTCTCACATGTTGATAGGGTAGGAAGTGATACCAATCGGCAGGGCGAGATGATTGATTTTGTAGAAACAATTGAAGATTGCCGACTCCTTCACCCGAGCTATGATGGAGCGGAGTATACGTGGGCCAAAAATGGGTTATTCGAAAGGCTGGACAGAATGTTTATGAGTGAAGCATGGACCAAGGTTTTCGAGGCAATGAGGGTGACCAACCTACCGAGAGTCTCTTCGGACCACGGCCCGATCCTCGCAAGGTGCAAGATGGCGAGACCTACCACAGGGGATAGCGCTTTCCGTTACCAAAATATGTGGATCCAACATGAAGGCTTTAAGATGATAGTCCAAGACAGTTGGGAGCAATCCACTGGGGCGACCGGGCTCCTAAATCTCCAAATCAAGTTGGTAAGAAGCAAAAAAGCCTTAAAGGCATGGAATAAAGAAGTCTTTGGGAACATACATGCTAACCTCACGAGGATGGAAGGGGAGATCGCAAAGGCCCAAGCCATCTTTGAAGTCGATCCAACGCCCCGGAACAGGGCTGAGATAAACAAGAACATTGCCGAATACATCCTCTTACTCAAGATGGAGGAGGATTTCTGGCGACAAAAGGCGGCCTTGAGGTGGCTTGCGGAGGGAGACAGGAACTCCAGATTCTATCAAAGTTGGGTGAAACAGAAGAGGGTCAGGCTGCGAATCCACTCCATCCGTGCAAATGGTCAGGAGATCACGGATGAGATTAAAAATTCGGCGATGGAGTTCTACCAGAGTCTCCTTGCACCGGATAACCCAGCGCTCGAGGAGCCGAACCTAGACCTGATCCATCAAATACCCCCTTCGGACGACCTTGCAGACCTGCATAATGCCCCAGATCCAGACGAGGTGAAGAGAGCAGTTTTTGAGATATTCGGGGATAGTGCACCCGGGCCGGATGGTTTCTCGGCCACGTTCTACCAAGCGTGTTGACCGATTGTTGGAACGGATGTCGTGGAAGTGACCTCACAGTTCTTCAAAGGGGCTTACCTCCCCCCGAAGCGTCACGGCCACAAACATCGTTCTTATCCCAAAGAAGGCTTCGCCCAAGACATGAGCTGACTATCACCCTATTAGCCTTTGTAATGTTTTTAATAAGATCATCACCAAAGTCCTAACGGCTAGACTCACACCTTTTTTGCCACAGGTCATATCTCCCAATCAATCTGGTTTTGTGAAGGGACGGCTCCTAAACGACAATGTCCTCCTCGCCCAAGAGATGTTCCATGAGATCGCTAGGTGTTCCCCGGCCCCGAATGTGGTGATCAAAATTGACATGGCCAAGGCCTATTACAGGGTTCAATGGGGCTTTCGTACAAAAGTGCTTCGATGCATGGGCTTCCCGGAGACCTGGATTAGCCTTATTGAAAGGTGCGTTGGTTCCTGTTGGTTTTCTGTTCTAATTAATGGCGCCCCCGTCGGATTTTTCAAATCAACCCGAGGTTTACGACAAGGAGACCCCTCTCACCTGCCTTGTTCGTAATGGCGGCGGATTACTTGTCGAGGGCCCTTCACAAGCTCATTCTTAGCCGGAGGAAGATGACTTTTAAAGCCTCGAGGTGGTGCATGGAAATCAGCCACTTAGCATACGCCGATGATATCATTATCTTCACACAAGCGGCCGAGACCCCCCTGCGTCAACTTAGAGCATGTCTTAATGGGTATGAGGGAGTCTCCGGACAATAGATCAACCTCGCCAAAAGCAACTTTTACATTGCTGAAGTTCATGAGCAATGGGCACATGTAATCCAATCTGAAGGTGGCTTTGCTCAGGGGACCTTTCCCTTCCTCTACCTGGGAGTCCCCATATTCTGAGGAGTCAAGCGCACGGATATGTTCATGTTTATTTGGGAGAAGGTTGCTAGAAGAATTTCCGGATGGGCGCATAGACACTTATCTTTTGGAGGGAGGCTAACTCTCATTAAGAGCACCCTGGAGGCGATCCCTATTCACATTTTCCAAGCCATTGAGCCAACAGTTTGCTCCCTTAAACTCCTTGATCAACAGTTGGCACGGTTCTTTTGGGGTTCGACCAATGAAAGGAAAAGAACCCATTGGATTAGCTGGGAACAAATGTGTCTCCCCACCAATGAAGGGGGGCTTGGAATTCACAAGTTCAAGGAGGTGCTGCGAGCCTTCAACATTAAATTGTGGTGGCGATTTCGAGAACATACTTCTTTATGGGCACGCTACATGATGAGTAAATATTGTTCCACATCCTTGCCTCTCACCACGAGAACCTCGGGAAGAAGTAGCCCAACGTGGAAGAGGCTGTTCAGAGCTTGGGCCCATGCGCACCCGCACATTTGATGGATAGTCGGCTCAGGAAGGATCTACTTTTGGGATGATATTTGGCTGGACAACTCACCACTTAGGGGGCTTTGCATCGATGAGAGGGGTAGTCCTGCAATGACCGTTTCAGAGTTTATGAAGGAAGGTGCCTGGGATGAATCTAAATTGCAGCTACTACATGACTAGGCTGGCCTCCCACAACGAATCGTCGCTGATATCCTCAATACACCAATTCTCTCTGGGGAGCCGGACTTACCGAGATGGACTCTATCCCGGCTCGGTGAGTTCTCGCTAGCCTCGACATGGGAAACATTCCGGACGCCAAGGCCCATCATCCAAGGCCATGAAGATATATTGAAGGCATGCCCCACCACAACCATTGACATCTAGATCTGGAGGCTCCTATCTAATCGAATTCCAGTTGACTCAAAGCTCCAATTGCGGAAGATTGAGCTTGCGTCCAAGTGTCATTGCTGCCCCTATAGGCCACATACCGAGTCCCTACAACACCTTTTCATCCAAGGAGTAGGTGCTTCTAAGGTGTGGAGGGAATTTGACGGGTGGTTCGAAGGCTCCTCCCCCCCACTTCGGATCAACATTACTATACCAACTAGGCTCGAAGTATGGGCGACAAGACTGCAGCAACCGGGTAGGAAACACCTCAGCCGACTCATGCCATACCTCATATTTTGGTTTATCTGGGCAGAAAGGAATAGAAGCAGACACCAAGAAGTCCAATTCAAGGCGAACAACATGGTATGGCAGACCCTCACTTTCATTAGGAATAGCATGTCCAACGACAGCCTCAAGCCGAAGCATTGGAAGGGTGTTAGGCTTGGAGTCAACATCCCGAGTCATGCCGCACCAAGACGACCCCAGCCACTAGCCATGATGATCAAATGGAACCCACCGGACCAACCATGGCTGAAACTCAACACGGATAGTTCGTTTTGCGAGTCAATAGGAAAAGCCGGGGGAGGAGGCCTCATACGGGACCATTCGGGAAGGATGCTTTTAGCATTTGCACTATCGCTCACCGCACAATCAGCTCTTGAGGCTGAGTTACTAGCCATGCACCATGGCTTGACAATGGCTAAGGAACTTGCGAAACCAATATGGCTCGAAGCGGACTCCGAGCAAGCAATCAAATTGGTGGAAGGAAAAGGCTGGGGGTATGCACACATTCGCCAGGTCATGGTGCATATCGCTCTACACAAGCGTCGCCTAACTCTACGTACTACCTTCATTCACCGCGAAGGAAATAAGGCGGCCGACTTTCTGGCAAAAATGGGATTGGAGTTGAGTAGTGGACAAGTTTTGAATGCCCAAGTCGTGCCGAGAGGCCTCAAGGATATCATTCGAATGGAGCAAATGGGGATCCCCAATATTCGAGTCTGGGAACAGGATGGAGAGCGTGAGTAGGAAAGGATACCAAGGAAGGATTCCACTGATCTCGTCGGTCTTCGAACGCCGGAGAGTATGTAGGTGTCGAGCCACCATCGCCAGGTCCCGTACCTACTCTTATGGTGTAATTGTTCTAGAGTTTTGTAAATATTTTTTGATCTTCTAGGCATAGATAGGGTGATCGGTTGTCTTGTAATCCTAATTATGTATCTTGTTTTTATGCAATATATGGATGAGGGACCCACGAACCCTCCGCCGTGAAGGTGTTTGATTAAAAAAAAAGAAGCTATTCAAGCTTTGGGCACCCTGTATAGGAGCCTGAGAACACTTCCCAAAAAAGGAAAAAAAAAGAAGAAAGGAAACAATGGAAAAAAATGAAAAAAAGAAAAAAGGAAAAAAAGAAAAAAAATGAGAGACTATTACTCAACTATGCTTGTGGAGCTTGAAGTTGTTGAGGTGCTGTTTATTAGGGACATCAGGATAGATATTTTTTACTAATTAGCCCATTTTTCTTTATAGCTAAGAGAAATGAGTTTGGAAGAAATTGAGAGCAGATTAGGATCCCTTATTCGAGTAGAGATATTACTCAACTAAAATCTGTTGTGTGGAAAGAGCGGCTTAAAGGTTAGGGTTCAAATTACTGCTTGACCTTTCTTATGATAGTTACATATTTAGGTCACATATATGTGTGTTTTTATGTGTGTTTTCCCCCTTAAGATATGGTTTTGCCGATATAGATTGGGATACGACGAAGGACCCGTTGGATATATTGATCCAAGAACCCCACGTATAAGGTTTGACAGCGGACTCCCTTGATTGATAATCTAGTTTGATCCACTTCCAGAGCATGGAAAACTACGACTCGTTGGCTATATGATCAGCCAAGAACCTCGGTATGATTGAACGCCACAAGAACTTGCTCAAAGTATCTTGATAAGTTCCAAACAAGTGAAAAACTCTACAAAGAGAATTCAACTCACAAGACAAAGTCTATTTTCGTATTTGATCACTGGTGTCTTCAAATGACAGGCTTACAAGCCTATTTATAGGCTAGAATGGACTCTTGCAAGTCTCACATTATTAGTACAACTTAAGACACTTAAAATGACTCATAATAAAAGAAAAGTAATTCCTAAACCTTTGGTGTAACTCTAGGACATCTAAAGTCACTTATTTAACATAAAATGTAACTAAAAAAGACCCTTCATTTTGACTACTCCAACTTGGATGAAAATGTATCATGTATCATTAATTTGGGCCTCCAAAATGTGATATGTAGTGCCTCCAAACTTCATGCCTTGGGCTGCCCACTAACTTGAATAATATTCACCACTTGGCCTAATGTAGAATGGTCCTGGAATTGGATTTTTATTTCAACAACTAAAAGCAACATGGACTCCTTTATCTTCTTAGCTCTAGCTCTTGTAATTGGCCCACTTTGAATGATCAATGGATCCATCTTCTTGTCCTTGTAGATCAGCTTGGGTGTGTCTCCATCATTCCCTTCTTCTTCAAGAGGATTCGTCCTCGGATCTAATTCACCAACATAAGGAGATAAATCATAAACATTTAAAGTAGCACTCACATTAAACTCACCAAGTAAGTCTAGTTTGTAAGCATTATCATTGACTTTTGCAATCACTTGGAATGGTCCATCTCCTCTTGGCTGCAACTTGGACTTTCTTTTCGAAGGAAATCTCTTCTTTCTCATATGCAACCAAACCCAATCTCCCGCTCAAAGATGACTTGTTTCCAACCCTTGTTGGCTTGCTTTGCATATTGTTCTGTTCTCTTTTCAATGTTGAGTCTTACCCTTTCATGCAATCTTTTCACCATTTCAGCCTTAGCTTTTCCATCAAGACTTGCACGTTCTTCAATAGGTATGTGAATCAAATCTAGTGGACTCAATGGATTAAAACCATGCACAACTTCAAATGGAGAAAAGTTAGTAGCAGAATGAACACTTCGATTATAAGCAAATTCAGCAAAAGGTAAGCATACCTCCCGACTTTTCATCTTCTTTTTAACTAAAGTTCGTAGTAATTGAGACAAAGTCATATTAACTACTTCAGTTTGTCCATCAGTTTGTGGATGACAAGTAGTAGAAAACAAGAGTTTAGTTCCCAACATATTCCACAACACACGCCAAAAATGACTCACAAATTTAGCATCTCGATCACTCACAATTGATCTAGGAACACCATGTAAACGGACAATTTCTTTAAAGAACAAATCAGCAATATGAGATGCATCATCAATTTTGTGACATGGAATAAAATGTGTCATTTTTGAAAACCTATCAACAACCACAAAAACTGAATCTCTACCTCTTTTTGTTCTTGGCAAACCAATGACAAAGTCCATTGAAATATCCTCCCAAGGTGCACTAGGAATTGGTAACGGTTTGTACAAACCATGTTGATGTGATTTAGACTTGGCTTGCATGCAAGTTATGCATGTTTTACAAATTCTTTCAACATCCACACACATTTTAGGCCAAAAGAAATATTCATGCAAAACATCCATTGTCTTATGGACTCTAAAATGCCCCATTAAACCACCACCATGAGCTTCACGAACAAGCAATTCACGCAAAGAACCTTTAGGAATGCACAATTTATTTTCTCTAAACAAATAGCCATTATGCCTATAGAACTTGTCAAATGCAGCATGCTCACAAGCTAAATAGATAGAAGAAAAGTCCGGGTCATTATCATACATTCCCGTGATCAACTCAAAACCAAGCAACTTAGAACTCAAAGTAGTGATTAAAATGTACCTCTGAGACAATGCATCAGCCACAATGTTTTCTTTTCCCTTTTTGTATTTGATTACATAGGGAAATGATTCAATGAATTCCACCCACTTAACATGTCTCTTGCTAAGCTTACCTTGACCTTTCAAGTACTTGAGAGATTCATGATCCGTATGAATTACAAAATCTCTAGGCCACAAGTAATGCTTCCATGTTTCCAAAGCTCTAACCAAAGCATATAACTCCTTGTCATAGGTTGGATAGTTCAATTGAGCTCCTTTCAACTTTTTGCTAAAGTAAGCGATTGGCTTTCCATCCTGCAACAAAACAGCTCCTATGCCTACTCCAGATGCATCATATTCAAGCTCAAACATGTTACCAAAGTTAGGCAAAGAAAGAATTGGTGCAGTTGTAAGTTTTTCTTTAAGGAGATTAAAAGCATGCTCTTGTTTTTGTCCCCAATAAAAATAAACATCCTTTTTCACAATTTCATTCAAATGTGCAGCAATTGTACTAAAATCCTTGACAAAGCACCTATAAAAACTTGCAAGACCATGAAAACTTCTAACTTGTGCTACATTTTGAGGAATTTGCCATTCTAAAATAGCTTTCACCTTCTCCTTTTCCATTTCAATCCCATTAGCACTTATAACAAAACCCAGAAAAACAACTTTATCCATGCAAAAAGAACACTTTTTGAGATTTGCATACAATGATTCTTTTCATAAGGTATCCAAAACTACACGCACGTGGTTAAGATGTCCATCCACATTTTTGCTATAGACAAGAATATCTTCAAAATAAACAACCACAAATTTTCCAATGAATTTTCTCAAAACATGGTGCATCAATCTCATGAAAGTACATGGTGCATTAGTTAAACCAAAAGGCATTACTAACCAATGTAATAGACCAAATTTTGTTTTAAAGGCTGTTTTCCATTCGTCTCTTTCTCTAATACGAATTTGATGATAACCACTTTTCAAATCGATCTTACTAAACACAACAGATCCATGCAATTCATCAAGCATATCATCTAGCCTAGGAATAGGATAGCGATACTTTACTGTGATTTTGTTGATTGCTCGGCAGTCGATGCACATCTCCATGATCCATGTTTCTTAGAAACAACAATTACCGGAACAGCACATGGACTCATGCTCTCACGGATTTTACCTGTCCAACAACTCTTGCACTTGCCTTTGAATTTCCTTGGTCTCTTCTGGATTGGCTCTATAGGCTGGTCGATTTGGTAGAACTGCCCCGGGAACAAGGTCAATTTGGTATTCAATACCTCTTAATGGAGGTAATCCACTTGATTCTTCCACGGGAAAAACATCTTCGAATTCCTGTAAAAGAGACACAAAAGTACTTGGCAAAGAAGTGGTTAATTCGTTAGTGGTAAACAAGGACTGTTTGTACACTAAGATGAAAACACTCTCTTTTTCAACTATTGCACTCGTTATTTCTTTTGCTCCCACAAAATAAATTCTTTTTTTCATTCGGACTCTTTTCACTTGACTCTTTTTCAATGCCCTCGCCTTTTTTTCTCTCATTCTTACTTTTCTCTCGACTCTTTTTTTCACTCGACTCTTTTTCAATGCCCTCACTTTTTTCTCTCTCAACCTCACGAGCTCTCCTTGATTGTGACAATTTCTGTTGGTCCTCTTGAACTTGTTGAGGTTCCAATGAGACAAGCATAATAGACTTGTTGTTGTGCTTGAAGGTGTAGTGGTTGTGAAATCCATCATAAGTCACCATACGATCAAACTGCCATGGCCTCCCCAAAAGAATGTGACTTGCATGCATTGGCACAACATCACAAAGAACATCATCTTTATAATTTCCAATTGAAAACGAAATTAGAACTCGCTTAGTCACTCAAATTTCTCCACATTCATTAAGCCATTGTAGCTTGCACGGATTAGGATGTTTTTCCGTTGTTAAGCTCAACTTTTCCACCATTTCAGAACTTGAAACATTTGCACAACTACCACCATCAATAATCATTATGCAAAGTTTACCGTGGACCAAACACCTTGTGTGGAAGATGTTCTCCCTTTGTTGATCATCGTTTCTGTTTTGCATGTTTAGAGCCCTGCGAACCACCAAAAGTTCTCCATGTTCTGGTTCAATCTCCTCCAATTGTTTATCCTCCTCATCATCATCATCTTCACGTTCACTTTCAGATTCTATCTCTCCATTTGGCTTCAAAATCACCACCCTTTTGTTTGGACATTGAGATGCAATGTGTCCAACACCTTGACAACGAAAACATTTGATATCTCTATTTCGAGTAGAAGTAGAAGTAGAAATACCTTTACACTTCTCAAATTCTTTGGACTTGGATGTCGACGCTTCATTTTCGGGTTTAGAAGCTGCCCCAAAATTGGATTTGGATGAAGTCCACTCTTTTGTCCTTGAAGAATGAGAACTTGTTGAAAAACTCTTTTGGATTGTTCCCTTCTTCTTCAATTGTCCCTCCACCTTCATGGCCATATGAACCATGTCCTCCAACTCCACATAGTGTTGAAGCTCCACAATGTTTGCAATCTCCCTATTCAGCCCACATAAGAATCGAGCCATGGTTGCTTCTCTATCTTCTTCAACATTTGCCCTAATCATAGCAATCTCCATCTCTGTGTAGTACTCATCAACATATTTAGTACCTTGTTTCATACAATTCACGAAAATAATGAGAAGGTACAAATCTCTTACGCATTATGCCTTTCATTTCTTCCCAAGTCGAAACTGGTCTTCCTCCCTATCGCCTTGTACTGGTTGTCAATTGATCCCACCAAACTATAGCATAGTCAGTGAATTCAATAGCAGCAAGTCTAACCTTTTTTCTCCTCGGAATAGTTGTGACATTCAAAGATGAGTTCCACCTTTCGCTCCCACTCCAAATAAGCTTCTGGGACACTCCTTCCTTGGAATGTTGGGATCTTCAGTTTGATGCTTCTCAAATCACCATCAACTTCATTTGTACGCCCTCTTCTACTGTTTCCATGTCTCTCATTTCGATGCCTATATGAAGCATTATCTTCTCCTCCACTCTCTTCTTCCTCGTTATTGTTTGCATTTGCTTGAAATTCCAGCCTCTCCAAGTGCTCTGAAACACTTTCCAAAACACGTCCATCCTCACAGTTCATTCGTGTATCACACAAAAATAAACCTCACAAAACACTCGTGTATATCACTCGTTGGCTTTTACCTCCCCTCAATTAATCTCACCACTTAAGCCTTTTACCACTCTTTCACGCCTCCTCTCTCCCTCCTACACGCCTCCTCTCTTCTCCACTCCTCTACCACTTGTTCTTCCCTTTCACTCAAGATCTCTTCAAGAATTTGTTGAAAAATCAAGATTTTACCTTGTTCTACCGATCGTTTCAATCAAGAAAGGTATAATTAAACTTCTTTTCTCATCCTCCCCTTTCAAACATTTATTTCAATGCCCTCATGCATATAATGAGTGTAGGGATCGTAAATCTAAGAAATTAATCGGGTGGGATGAATATTTGGTAAACCCTAATTCGGAATTGTGAAGTCTGAAATCTGTAGTGTTCAGATAGTAGATTCCGATGCATGTTTGACCGACCAAACGAACTCTTTTTTGTTCTATTCTTTTTTCGGAGTAAACGTTAAGGTGACTTCTGTGTTGTGTGAAAATTTCAACCTATTTGGATTACAGATGATTTTTTAGTGAATTTTTGAAGTTAACTGCACAGTTCTGCCAGAAACTGTTTTCTCGACCAGTAGGTTCCGTTTTTGATTTGACCGACCTAAAGACGAGATTTTGATGTGAAAGTTTAATTGGATGATTCTTGATGTGTCTACTGTATTTTGGTAAAATTTTAGCCCAAACAGAGGTCGGATGAAATTTTAATGATTTTTACAAAATGATTGCGCTGTACTGCCAGTTTTCTACCACGTTCAATTGATCTTGATTATAAAGTTTTGAATGATATACATGATGCATATGTGTTAAGAAACCAATTAGATGATGAGGTGGTGTGTTGTATGTTGATATATGCTATTATGTTTTCTCATGTTGATAAAACGAATTGATGGGAAAAAGGGGAACGTTGGGGACATGCAAGATTTTGAGTCGGTAGTTGAGACTGATTGTGATACACATAATTTAAAGTTGATAACTCGCGCTCTTAGCGTGACAACAACGGAAAGGAAATACTTGAAAACTAAGCAGTCGAGGTGGGCTTTCTTTTAAATAAGGACGATGTCCTGATATTTTACCGATGAGAATGAAATTGTGTTTATCATGCCTTGTTTGGTTTTAACGTGCCTATCTGATGTGGCTTTTGCCATTATTATTTAAATCAAATTCGGGTCCTCGTAGAGCCGCAAACTTTACTTGGATTAGTGTACACCAATGGTAGACCGTGTGTCAGCGTACGGGTTGGCCGGTCTAGTGACCTGTTTGCGGCCGCATTCCTTGTCATGTATGTGCGGATATGGCTAACGTCTGTGGGAAAATGACTGATCAGTCAACTTTTTACAATGGGATATGATTTTGAGTACCTCGGGCCTTTTTAAATGTAAACCCCGATGGTTAATTACGTATGGCATGATAGATAAATAATAATTTTTATGAAAATGTTTTCGGCATAAGTCCACTGAGTATCTTTATAGTACTCAGCCTTGCATGTGTTTTCCTTAAGTGCAGGTTGAGCAGTGGCGAGAGGTTGGTGGTGTTGAGCAAGTAACTTGAAGAATTAAATGTTTATCTTTGAATTATGGGTGTCGTTGTGTCTTCACACATGACGTCACTCCTTCTCTTGGTCGTTTTCCGCTGCTATATTTCTTTTACTTATTAGTTGTTGGGCCCGAACTTAAATTTGTCCGGTTATTGTATTCTTGTGATTCTGTTGGATAATGTCAACTCTTAATCGTTTCCTTTCATTATTAATGGCCGGCCCAACTCATTATTTAAACCCGAGTCCCCTTCTTGTTTTATACTTAATTGTTCATTTAGTATGTCGGTCAAACCTCCTTGATGAAACTCTAGCCTTTTTTCCTTGTTATATTTAAGTCCGTTTAAGTCGCGATCGCCGCATTTATTATACCCTAGAAGGACGGTCGTGACAGTTTGGTATCAGAGCCTCAGTTCTTTCCGCTCTGGACCCAAGAGTCTTGTTGAGTCAAAGTCTATTCATCTGTAATTTGACAAATTGATAATCATCGAATGCTCAACACCACAACTCATCTCCGCCCAACCACGAAGAAAGAGGTAAAAAATATTTTGTGAATTTTGGATTGAATTACAGAAGTTGGAATTTTTGATGGGAATCGAGGTTAATATGACATTTTGGAAACTTTGCTTGGAATATGGAATAATGAATATGCGTGGATATGAAGTTGTTATGTACGTCTATAGAAAAAAATGATGAATGTTGTTCTGCAATGAACTTGTATTTTACTAGATAAGAAAAAAAATATCGGCGAATATGTGGTAAACCTATATAAGTTGGATGAATGAAGTTTTATATGATTGTGATTATTCAATTGCTTTATGAGACAATATCTATGTGAAAGAACTTGAGCATGCTGCTATACATAATTGTAAATCATGTATGAATGAAAATTTTGGGGATGATGTCGAACGTGGGGGCACGAAACGCCTAACGCAAGGCAAGCGACGCGTGGGAACATATCATGCTTTAATGAAACGTGAAAACGCACGAACCCTTTTGCCTCGAAAACAAAATTTCCAATCATTCTTGATATGATACTACCCTCACACATCCATCGTTGGAGATTTACATATATATATACACACCCATCACATTCTCAGCATCATTCGAAACCTCATACACTATTGTTTTAGATGGCCCAACGGTATTATGCTCCGATGCGTAATCGCTACGCCAGCGATAGGAACTGCCTAGTGGAACACTACCGAGATTACGAGTGGGATAGGGAGCTATTTCTTATGTCCAACGTCACCGAATTTTACAATAGATGGATGAACGCCTACGCGTATGGGGGAGCCACCCATCACGAGGGGATCAAAAAGCTCATCCACACTCTACCATCTCCTTGGATCGAGTGGGCCGCCCAGGCATCTGAGTCATTCACATGGTATAGCCCGCCCGAATACACAGCGCGGGGGGATTTGGTCGGCCTTGTAAAGGTGCTACTTCCGACCATGACAGCTGCATTCGACGGACCACCACGTGATCCACCTCCACATATATATCCGCCGGTTCAAGGCCGCATGCGGAAGTATTGCTGCGACGAGGAGCCACACGTCTCCCGTGTTCCTAAGAGAATGAGACTCGGAATGCGTGTCTCGGCCCCTCTAAGAATCGACAGAGAGGTCGATAGGAGTTTTGGGATGACCCCCCCACCCGTAGGTGCCGAGGAGGAAACTGAGGAAGAGGAACCGAATGAGGAGGAAGAGGACCAAAACGGAGAGAGTGTTGGGGAGACCTAGGAGAAGGGAGAGGAGGATGGAGATAATTAGAAATGAAAATTCTGGAATATCTTGTTACACTTTTCCCCATGTTTTGATACTCTACTGTTTTGCTTGACCTTACCTTCTTCTTTCCACTTTGTTTTACTCTTTAGCTTTTATTGTGTTGGAACTAAGACCTTTTGGAGGCAAGGTTGATATTTCTATGGGAAATTCTTGTCTTTTGCTATCATATTGTGCAATGATTGGGTACCATTCCTTATTATCTAATTGTGCGATTACCTTTTTGCTAACCTATGGTGCAATTACCTTTTGCTACATTATATTGTAATTGTCTTTTCCTATTGCATCATTTACCTTCGACGTACTATTACACAATCATCTCTAGCTACTCGATTGTACAATTGCTTCTTGTCATGACTTGAAACCATCCTTACTATCCCATTATACAATTGTCTTTTGTTATCTTATTGTACAATTGTATTCTGCCACACTATCTTGCAGTTGTCTCTTACCGTTCTATTGAATACTTGTGATTGTCATTCTATTGTACAAATTATCTCCTATTACACTATTGAACAGTTACCTTCTATTATTTTGTTGGGCAATCCCTCTTTTACTATCTGGTGACACAATTGCCTCTTGCTATGCTATTCTGCAATTACTCTCTTGCTATCATTTTGTGCAGTTGTATTTTGATACCATGTCTAGCAAAAACTCCTTATTATTCCATGATGCAACTGCCCCTTGAATCCCCCTCTTCAACTGTACCACATAACTATTCTTGGGTTTTAAATAAATGCAATAATAACTAGTGTGATAATGAATCAGAATGCCGCCAAGACGTAACATAAGACGTGGGAACCATGAACCTACCCCTCAGACGATGGCGGAAAGTGTGACCCAACCCATACCTCCACCACCACCTCCTCCACCACCGGTTGACCATGAAATTGTGAATCTATTCCTAGATTAAAACACTCCTGTTTTGATGGAATGGGAGAACCGGCCAATGCCGAATCATGGATACGCGCATTGGAGCGTATTTTCGCAATCTTAGGGTGCAATGATAAAGAACGGTTGAGTTGTGTGACCTACCAACTAACCGAGGCTGCTAACTTCTGGTGGGACACCAGGATGAAGACAATGCCCCGATATCAAGTAGTGGGGATGACTTGGGAGGGCTTCAAGACCGAGATGTATAATAAGTATGTACCAAAGAGCTATCGGAAGGCTAAGGCGTCGGAATTTTACAATCTGACCCAAGGGCGCATGACCGTGACCGAATACGACCGTGCGCTCAACAGCATGACCCGGTACGCACCTGATCAAGTCGATACCGATGAGAAGCTGGCTGAAAAGTTCCATGAGGGACTAAGGCATGAGATAAGGATGTCGTTGGCTTGTCGTGGGAGACTTCCCTATGCGAAAGCATTAGCCCTTGCGCTGGATATTGAGACAGCTATGCCCCAGGAGAGGGTGAAGGAAAACACTACTTTCGCACTACCTCCACCACACCACTCTCGAGAGAAGAGGAAGTGGGAGGAGAATGGGACCCCGTACGACAACAAGAGGTATCAGCCCACCCAGAACCGACCACAGTATAGTGGAGGGCAGAACTCGTCTAACCAGAGAGGCGACTTCCGACCCAAACCACCCCAATGCAATGTGTGCTCCAAGTACCATTTTGGGGAATGTAAAATTCAGAACACCACTAAGTGCTTCAACTGTGGGGAGAAACGGCCACTTCTCCAGAGAGTACCCGAGCAAGAATGTGGTAATAGGGTCCAAACAGAACCCTCAAGGATCCCGCCAGCAGCCGAGGACACCGCAAATAGAATCAAGGGGAAATCGCGATCACCCTCCGCGACAACAACAAACTTACCGCCCAAGACTCCTTCCTCAGGCTAGAGCATATGCCTTGAGACAGAAACAACCCAAGACTGAACCAGGGAGTCACGAGAAGGGAAACCTGGCAGGTATGGGCAAAATCCTCGACACACCCATTGTTGTATAGTTTGATACGGGCGCATCGCATTCTTTCATATCTGAATTATTTGTGGACACCTTAAGTTTGCCTGCTTACAAGTCTGAACATACGATGATGGTGTCCTCACCAGTTGGAGGGATAATAGAGGTTTCTTCAACATGCTCGAACGTAGAATTTGTTATGGGAGAACTTAAGTTAGTCGCTCACAACTTACAAGTCATGGCAATGGCGGATTTCGACATAATCCTGGGGATGGATTGGTTAGCAGCGAACTTTGCTACTATTCGTTGCAAGGAGAGACAATTATCTCTGCAAGCCCCGAGGGAGGTACCCACCATATACTATGAAATCTCGATGAACCGGCGAACATCTATCATCTCCACGCTTCAAGCTAGTACGATGGTGAGAAAGGGGCGTCCCGCCTATCTTGTATATCTACAAGGAGAAGAGGTAGGAGAAAGGAAAGTGGAAGATGTTGCCGTTGTACGAGAATTTCCAGACGTCTTCCCCGAAACTTTGCTGGACCACCGCCAGATCGACAATTGGAGTTCACAATTGGCCTAGAGCCCGGGTCAGCGCCTGTGTCTAAGGCACCATACCGAATGGCACCTAAAGAGTTAGAAGAACTAAAGATACAACTTCAGGAGCTTATGGACCTGGGTTTCATTAGGCCAAGTGTCTCACCATGGGGCGCTCCTGTGCAATTTGTCAAGAAGAAAGATGGGTCGATGAGGATGTGTATCGACTATAGAGAGTTGAACAAAATGACCCTCAAAAACAAATATCCACTGCCAAGGATAGAGGACCTATTCGACCAACTCCGAGGAGCCGGCGTGTTTTCAAAGATGGACTTAAGGTCCGGATACCACCAATTGAGGGTCCGAAGGGAAGACATACCGAAGACCGCGTTCCGCACAAGATATGGTCACTATGAGTTTGTGGTAATGTCATTCGGATCGACAAATGCACCCGCAGTATTCATGGATCTGATGAACCGAGTATTCCACCCATACTTGGATAAATTTGTCTTGATCTTCATAGATGACGTACTCATCTACTCGAAGAATGAGAAAGAGCACGAGGAACATCTACGAATCACCTTGGAGACGTTGAGGACCGAGAAGCTATACACTAAATTCAGCAAGTGTGAGTTTTGGCTGAACGAGATTCGGAGTTTCTCGGTCACATCGTGTCGACAGAAGGAATCCGAGTGGATCCCGCCAAGGTTGAGGCGGTACAACAATGGAAGGCACCTTCGACACCAAACGAGATTCGGAGTTTCCTGGGTTTGGTAGGATATTACCAAAGGTTTATAGAAGGATTCTCCAAGATAGCGAGGCCAATGACCCAACAACTCAAGAAGGGGGTAAAAGTCAATTGGACCCTGGAGTGTGAGACAAGTTTTCAACTTTTGAAGAAGAAACTGACCACTGCACCAATCTTAGCTGTGCCAGAGCCTGGAATGAGCTACGGGGTCTACACTGATGCTTCGAAGGTGTGACTTGGATATGTTTTGATGCAAAACAACAAAGTGATTGCCTACGCATCACGACAATTGAGGCCACACGAGTTGAACTACCCAACCCACAAAAGCCTAAAGTATTTCTTCGAGCAAAAAGATTTAAACATGGGACAATGAAGATGGCTCGAATTGGTGAAGGACTATGACTGTGGCATCAATTACCACCCCGGCAAGGCAAATGTAGTGGCAGATTCCTTGAGCCGGAAGGGCCATTCCCAACTGGCCACTTTCCTCACCAAAGAAGAAAGCTTGATACGCGAATTTAGCAAGATGCGTTTGGAAGTGGTAAGGGCACCTGAAACGGTGGAAGGCCGAATCGCCACCTTGGTGATTGAACCTGATCTAAGGTCAAGAATTATTGAAGCACAACAGATGGACGCGAAATTTGAGGAAATTCGTGTAGAAGTGCGAACCGGCGAATCTGGGAATTTTATTGAAGAAGGTGACAACGCTCTTACCTTCAAAAGAAGACTATACATGCCGGACAACGAAGAGCTCAAAAATGAAGTTATGAGTGAAGCTCATGAGACTCCTTTCACCACCCACCCAGGGAGTACGAAAATGTACCAAGACTTGAAAAAGTCCTTTTGGTGGAACAATATGAAGAGGGATATAGCAGCATTTATAGAGAGCTGCTTAGCCTGCCAATAGGTGAAAGCTCTACATCAACGACCGTACGGAAAGTTGCAACCACTAGAAATTCCCGAGTGGAAATGGGAGCACATCGCCATGGATTTTGTGACAGCATTGCCAAAGATGCAAAAAAGGAATACTGCCATATGGGTAATCATAGACCGACTCACCAAGAGTGCACACTTCATACCAATTCCCATAACCTATGGATCAAACAAGCTAGCTCAAATTTATATAAAGGAAATAGTGCGACTGCATGGAGTCCCAGTGACGATCACGTCTGACCGTGACCCGAAGTTCTCTTCAAGGTTTTGGATCAGCCTACAACGTGAGCTAGGAAATCGATTGAATTTTAGCACAGCGTTTCACCCGCAAACAGACGGGCAGTCCGAAAGAACGATCTAGGATATGTTGAGAGCTGTGGTGCTGGACCGAGGAGGAAGTTGGGAGTCCGCACTACCATTGATCGAGTTTGCCTACAACAACAGTTTCCAGGCAACAATAAACATGGCGCCGTATGAGGCCTTGTATGGGAGAAAGTGTAGATCTCCGCTCTACTGGGACGAAGTTGGTGAGAAAAGAGTACTTGGACCCGAAGCAGTTGAAGAGATGTTTGAAATCGTCCTACAAATTCGTGGAAGGATAAAAGAAGCTCAAGACAGACAGAAGTCATACGCGGAAGCCAGGCGAACCGACTTACAATTTCAAGTCGGCGACAAAGTTTTCCTCAAGGTATCCCCGTCGAAAGGGATAACGCGTTTTGGTGTCAAGGGAAAATTAAAACCGCGATTTATTGGGCCTTATGAAATCCTTGAAGATGTAGGTCCTGTTGCATACCGTTTGGCGCTACCCCCAAGCCTTGGGAATGTACACAACGTCTTTCATGTGTCGCAGTTGTGGAAATACATGTTCGACCCAAAGCACGTGATTCGCTACGAAGAAGTCCCTTTGAACCCGGACTTGAGCTACGAGGAGAGGCCCCAAATAATTTTGGAACGAAGGATCCAGAACGTGAGAAATAAACCGGTTGCTTACGTGAAAGTACTTTGGAAAAATCATGGGCACGAAGAGGCCACATGGGAGAATGAGGACAAGATGACAGAACTACACCCCGAACTCTTTCCTTGAGGATACCAAATTTCGGGATGAAATTTTTATTAAGGTTGGTAGGATGTAACGTCCCACTTTCGGAACCCTAATTTGCGAAGCATGAAATTTTTGCATTTAATGCTTTTAATGCCGTGAAGTATGCGAATTAAATGATGAGTGAATTAATTGCTTAAATTCTATGTGACTTAATTGTGCCTTGGAATTGAGTTTGGTTGAAATACTCAAGGATGTGGAATATATGACGTGGCAGTTTGAATAATTGATACGAGGTGAAATATATTGCGACGAATTATTTTTCTAAGGGTGAGTGAGATTAAATAGGATCATCAATAATTACCTTGCCCATTTTTATTTGAAATATTCGACCACTCCTATTTATCCAAATTAAATCCAAAGCCAATTATTCTTTATCTTCTTCATGGGAAAAATCGATCCCCATGCTTGCCCATGGAGATTTCGAAAATCTTCTAATCTTGGAGAGGAGGAATTATGCATCATACTAATTAATCCCCTATTTTATTTCCTTCCATGAATAAATAATGAATATAGCATATCTAAGGAAATCTTGCCCTACCAAAATTTGAAATTTATTCCTTGTGGGAGGAACATAAAAAAACGCATACTCCCTAATTTAACAGTAGGATTTTATTATTTTATTCTGCTCCGTATTATTTTGTTCTACTCCGTGAAAATACCAAATTAAATCATAGGCTAAGTAAATAGCCAAGATTTCAAAATATTCTCTCCCACATTCACGCCTATTTTCTCCATTCCCTCATATTCTCCCAAATCTTTATTTAATTGTGGGACATTTATTTTCTAACTCTATAAATAAGAGAGGAGAGAAAACCCTAAACCTAACTCCTACACGCCTCCTCTCTCCCTCCTACACGCCTCCTCTCTTCTCCACTCCTCTACCACTTGTTCTTCCCTTTCACTCAAGATCTCTTCAAGAATTTGTTGAAGAATCAAGATTTTACCTTGTTCTACCGATCGTTTCAATCAAGAAATGTATAATTGAACTTCTTTTCTCATCCTCCCCTTTCAAACATTTATTTCAATGCCCTCATGCATATAATGAGTGTAGGGATCGTAAATCTAAGAAATTAATCGGGTGGGATGAATATTTGGTAAACCCTAACTCGGAATTGTGAAGTCTGAAATCTGTAGTGTTCGGACAGTAGATTCCGACGCGTGTTTGACCGACCAAACGAACTCCTTTTTGTTCGATTCTTTTTTCTGAGTAAACGTTAATGTGACTTCTGTGTTGTGTGAAAATGTCAACCAATTTGGAAGAAAGATGAATTTTTAGTGAATTTTTGAAGATGACTGCACAGTTCTGCCAGAAATTATTTTCTCGACCAGTAGGTTCCGTTTTTGATTTGACCGACCTAAAGATGAGATTTTGATGTGAAAATTTAACTGGATAATCTTTGATGTGTCTAATGTATTGTGGTAAAAGTTTAGCCCAAACGGAGGTCGGATGAATGTTTAATGATTTTTACAAAATAATTGCGCTGTACTGCCAGTTTTCTACCTCGTTCAGTTGATCTTGATGATTAAGTTTTGAATGATATACATGATGCATATGTGTTAAGAAACCAATTCGATGATGAGGTGATGTGTTTTACATTGATATATGCTATGATGTTTTCTCATGTTGATAAAAGGAATTGATGGGAAAAAGGGGAACGTTTGGGACATGCAAGATTTTGAGTCGGTAGTAGAGACTGATTGTGATACACATAATTTAAAGGTGATAACTCGCGCTCTCAGCGTGACAGCAAGGGAAAGCAAATACTTGAAATCTAAGTAGTCGAGGTGGGCTTTCTTTTAAATAAGGACGATGTCCTAATATTTTACCGATGAGAATGAAATTGTGTTTATCATGCCTTGTTTGGTTTTAACGTGCATATCTGATGTGGCTTTTGCCACTATTATTTAAATCGAATTCGGGTCCTCGTAGAGCCGCAAACTCTACTTGGATTAGTGTACACCAATGGTAGACCGTGTGTCAGCGTACGGGTTGGCCGGTCCAGTGACCTGGTTTGCGGCCGCATTCCTTATCATGTATGTGCGGATATTGCTAACGTCTATGGGAAAATGACTGATCAGTCAACTTTTTACAATGAGAAATGATTTTGAGTGCCTCGGGCCTTTCTAAAGCTAAACCCCGATGGTTACTTACGTATGACATGATAGATAAATAATAATTTTTATGAAAATGTTTTCGTAATAAGTCCACTGAGTATCTTTATAGTACTCAGCCCTGCATGTATTTTCCTTATGTGCAGGTTGAGCGGCGGCGAGAGGTTGGTGGTGTTGAGCAAGTAACTTGAAGAATTAAATGTTTATCTTTGAATTATGGGTGTCGTTGTGTCTTCACACATGACGTCACTCCTTCTCTTGATCGTTTTCCGCTGCGATATTTCTTTTACTTATTAGTTGTTGGGCCCAAACTTAAATTTGTCCGGTTTATTTTCTTGTGATTCTCTTGGATAATGTCAACTCTTAATCGTTTCCTTTGAGTATTAATGGCAGGCCTGACTCATTATTTAAACCCGAGTCCCCTTCTTGTTTTATACTTAATTGTTCATTTAGTATGTTGGTCAAACCTCCTTGATGAAACCCTAGCCTATTTTCCTTGTTATATTTAAGTCTGTTTAAGTCACGATCACCGCATTTATTATACCCTAGAAGGGCAGTCGTGACAAAAATACTCACAAAATAGGTAAAAAGATATTATGTAGCCCATAAATAAGGTAACACAATAATTAAAATAAATCTCCAAGAAGGAATAAGAAGGGGACGTGTATTTTAAGGGAGTAGCAAGGAAATATTTCAATCCTCCAATAAAATATGAATAGGAATTAAATTTGGTAAATTTTTTTGTAGAAAAAAACTCCCACAAAATAGGTAACAAATAAATTTATTCCACAAGAAAAAAAAGGCATATGGGGCGTGTGATAGGAAGAGAATTAAAAGGAAAATATTCACATCCCCAATGAATTTGTCATAGGAATTAATTTGGTATTTATTTGAATAGAAGGGATTCCACAAAATAGGAAACAAATATAAATTCATCTACAACAACGGAGGGCCGAAAATTTGGGTTATATTCCCACAAGGAAATAATTCAAATCTTAATTTAATTAGGGTGAGGAAACAAAATGTGGTAAGATTTAATTAGATTTAAATTAAATGAAAGGAATCAACAAGGCACCAATTAAATTAAAAATAATTCATCCTCCTAATTAAATAGAGGATTTTTCGAAATCTCTCAAGAATAGGCTTAGGGTTCGAATTCCATGTAGCACAAATTAGGGATAATTTGATTTGGATTTAATTTGGATAAATATCCCAAAACAATTAATTAAATCCATGAAAGAGAACATAATTTCCAATAATTGAAGAGGCCGAAAATTACGACTAAAATAACTAGAACAATATGCATGATCTCATTTAATTATTTCCCCACCTTGGAAAAAAAGTATGACACTTCATTCCACATCACTCACGGCAGTTTATTTCACATAATCAACTCAATCACATAGGAACAAATAAATTCCATAAAAGAAGAAAATTTCCACTCGACATCCATATTAAAACAAAAGTCGCAGAAATTTTTGGGATGCTACAGTTGGCTCCCTTGGTTCTTATTTCCCCAGTTGCCTTATACTTCTTGATTCCTATGGGGCCAGTTCTGCTGGAAATTTTGCCCCTCTTGATTTCTGTTGGGCCAGTTAGATTGCCCTTCAGGTAGATTCGTGTTCTGTAGTTGAGGTAGTGGATTTTGGTTCCCATCAGCCCACCTAAAATTAGGATGATCTCTCCATGTAGCATCTTTGATCTTCCAAGGGTTACAATTAGTGTTCTGCTTGTTTTCGTTCCAGTTTCTCACTGCATTTACTTGAGCTTGGCATTCCATCTCCCCTTGAGTCTCATAGCAATGGTATCCTTCCTCTGGCCCTGGCATTGGCTTGGCCTTTTCTGCTAGGGCTGTCGGGTTATTTTTTCCTAAGGCGGTTAGAATCGGCTTCTCTAGTTTATCCATCCTATCGTCTATCCTATTCTCATTTTGCACATTCACTGCATCTACATTTCCCCTTCAAAGGATAGTACGAGGGGAATCATACGCCTTCTTTGCATCAATCAATCTTCGTAGAATCTCTCTGGCCTTGCTCACCCATTTCTTTGTGAAATTCCCCCCCGCTTGAGGAGGTCAACAAATCCTTGGACTCTGGATACACCTCTTCGTAGAATATGTTGTAGACCTCTGCTTCGCTCATTCGGTTGTTGGGGCAAGAATCAAGCAGTCCCTTGAAGCATGACCAATATTGGCTCAAGGACTCATCATAATCCTGTCTACATGCTAGAATTTCCTTCTTGAGGGCATTCGTCTTGTTCACGGGGAAGGAGTGGTCCAAGAAAAACAATCTGAAGTCTGCCCACGTGGGGACAGAATTAGCTGGTAACCTTAGTAACCACGCGTTTGCCTCATCCTTCAGCGCAAATGGGAGTGCGCAACCTGTAATCCTCTTCAGTCGCATTAGGGGTCCTCTTCTGAATACTGCAAAGTTTACAGAACTCGTGCAGAAATTCATATGGGCACTCAATCTTCCGCCCGTAGAAGTGTGGCACCACGGCCAACACGTTCTTCTTGATATCGATCGCCTGCTGGGCTGGGGTAATGACTATGGCTTGGGATGGTTCGCCATTCAGATGGGTGTTGAGTGATCCTATCTCAAGATCATTATCAATTATCTCTGCCATGATTTCTGGTTGCTCTTCCTCAAACTCCGAAGGTAATTCCAGCTCTCTCTTTCCAGGTGAGACTAGGTCTGCCTCACTTCCTGAACTCGAAGGTGTTGGGTTTTCTGTGGTCAACCAAAACCTAGTGGTAACAGGGGTTGTTGTTTCCTTGGCCCGCCAACTAGTCTGGTTATCCCTCCAATTTGATGTATCGTTCCAATACCCGTTCCTCGAGCCTCTGCTCATAAACTGGAAAAGAAAAAGATGAAAATAAAAACAGATCAAAAACTATATACACCAAATCACTCTAAACACAAACATAAACACACCATCTATCCCCCGGCAACGGTGCCATTTGATAAGTATTGATCTTGAGTGTGTGTGTGCAAATTACAGATCAAACAGGGCCAGAGGATTCACTCAACCGCTAGGCCTAGGAACTCTCTAAACTGTATGACTGTGTCGTTGGGATACCCTCAATCACTATCAAAACCTTAACCCCTTTACTATTGGCTAGTATAGGATAGTAAGGATCGATCTTACAGAGATGGACGGGCTAAGCAAGTGTTCAGAGGACTTGGGAGGGGTTGGCTGCTGCAACGCAACTCATGGATTAAGACTTGTTTAACTACTAGATTTGGGGAAATTAAAGGTGACTATCCTATCTACTAGACCTAGTGAACAGAAAGAGAACGTACGCATGCATGGGTAACAGAAATGAAGTTTAACTAGAAAATATTCAACAACCAAACTACTAGACCAGGTAAGCACATTTCCAAAAACAGCTGGACAATACGCAACATGCAGTGGAGACCATTTTCCCGAATTGGTTATGACGACCGAAAAGCTGCAAAAAGGTAACAACACCAGCAGAGTTCCGACTCCTAACTAACTTCTACCTTCATCTTCTCCAACAATCTAACTTAACAGAAGCAAAACAGAGCATCAAGCATACAAAAACAGAGTAATCACAAATTCGACTTCAAACATTACGATCAAACATGAAACGACTTGATCTAAACTACTAGGCCGAGCAAAACAAGCAGAAAATAGTAAACATCAATAACCATGCAAAATTTAGAACATCACGACTCAGTCCATAACTCTGTTTGACAATTCAACTCGGATCAACCAAAAACCAACTCCAATATGTCAAACCCATACTCCTCATCTCTAATTCAACTCCAAATCAAACATAAATTGCGAAAAGCATCCAAATCAGTATATAACAACCATGAAACATTAGAATCGGCTAAATAGAAAACATAGACTTCCATAGCTACGATATTTAAGGTTCAACACAAAAATAATAAAAACCAAGCTTCTAAAACGATGAAGTCTTGGCTTAAAAACTGACAGAAAACAGTAAATTGTATCTTTGCCCTTCACGAAGATGGTGTTACACCACAGTAATCAGACTAGGCTACCACGAACTCCTAGAATTTACCCCATAGTTGCTTAAGTGCGCAGAGAAATGTGTGTGAAGTGATGAGCTAAGAGTGAAAAGTGAATGTGATGAGTGATAGTCGATGATGCCTCTCTCCATGTTGTCTCTCTATTTATAGCAGAGGCTCGAACTTCTTGGGTAATTCCTCTGCTAATTTGTCGATTTTGCCCTCCTAGAAAGTCCTTCAAAAAGATACTTTTCCGCTCACAGCTGCTTCCGTAATCTCCTGGGTCAGCTTGCAGTTGGCTTCTTCACTCCATTTTCTTTCGGTTTCCTCTGCCTGGAAGATTTTTCCTTCCGTTTCCTTGACGTGGCAGATTCTCTACGCACCTAAACATAAAACATGTGTTAGTTCATAGAAATCATAGAATTTAACCCCATAACCGATGCATGAAATTGGCCTTATCAAACACCCCCGTAAGGGAATATATATATTACAATTTGAAAACTAATCAATTACTACTATATTTTTGGTAAAGATAAAATATTAACAATCAATCTCTACAATTATGCAAATCAAAATTATTATAGCACAATCAATTCTAGGATCCTCTATTTTTTTTAAAAAAAAATTAGTCAATAACTAATCTTTTTAATTATGGAAATCAAATTTATAAGTATAAGTTTTGTTTTAAGTTAAAGTAATAATTGAATAAATTGAATTTTTTTTGAATAATTGAGAAGGTGTAATCTTTCTTTCTTGTTCTTTTCTTCTCTTTGTTGTATCGTTGTGGATTGCTCAAGTCAAATCATCAAACTGATCCAGCCAGCCTATATATGCGTGCTACCTGCAAAATGCCGGTGAGTGGATCCAGTGGAAACTCAGGCTGATAAACTTGACTTACTCTGACTCGAGTGAGAAGAATGGAAGAACTCAAAACCGCTCTCAAAACCTTAACCCGCAATACTATTAACTAGTATAGGGAAGTAAGGATCGATCCCATAGAGATGATGCTTTTGACAATTGTTGTTGAACACGAAATGAGAATTGTTCCCTCAGCCATGTCTACTATCGTCTTGGCCGTTCTCGAAAATGGCCTACCTAACAATATTCCACTAGATTCCCTAGCCTCGGACTCACTCATTTTGATCACATAAAAGTCAGCAGGGTAGGTAAACTCATGCACTCTGACCAACACATTCTCTAAAACACCCTCAGGACTTATGCATGACCTATCAGCCAGTTGGATCAACACCCTAGTACTCGACAATCTAACCCCCTTCAATTGGTTATAGATCGACAAAGGCATGACATTAATAGAAGCTCCAAGATCACACATTGCATGCTCGACTTTCACATCTCCTATAGTTATAGGCAGGGTGAACATACCTGGATCGGCCCTCTTGGGCGGTAGCTTCTCCTGCACTATTGCTGACGTGATCCCTTCTACCATAATTTTTCCATCCTCCTGGGCTTTCCCGGCTATGAACTCCTTAATAAATTTCCCAAGTGGGGGTATCTTCACGGCTTGGAGGAATGGTATGGTAACATCCAGCTTCCCGAAAATTGACAAGTAATCCACTGGGTTTTCCTTCTTCCTCTTAGTTACGAAACGGTAAGGGAATGGTTTTTCCCCCTTTCTCTCCTCTACCGGTCCCTCAGCAACCTTCTTGGGACATTCCTTGGGCAGATTCTGGGTCTGAGTTTCCTTCGTTCTGGATTCTACCTCTTGATGGGGTTCCTTCCTGACCATTACGTTCTCGGGCTCGCCTTTTCCACATGGTGTTTCTCCCAAGAAAAATGGGTCCTGCATCTAGGGTAGAGGTCTGCGTAGCTCTTCTTCCGAGACAACGTCCCCCAATAATGTTGCTCCACTTGGTTCTCCACTAGTCTTCTTTGGCTGGGGTCCTTCATAGGTAGTACCGGATCATAGTGTGACTTTGCTCACATTCGCCTTTTCAGGCACATGGACTGTGGACGGGAGTTTCCCTGAGTTTCCTTTCATTTCACCCATCGAACTGGCCAGTTGGGCCAACTGCCTATTCATCATATCCATGTTCGCCTTATGCTCCTTCTGGGCACTCTGCATCCCTTGCACTACTTCATTATGGGATTGTAACTCACCCTTGATACCTTGCTGCGATGCGAGCAATTCTCCCATCATGTCCTCCATAGATCACCTTGACCTGCTAGGATGTTGGGATTGATTCGGCCCTTGGTGCTGGTTATACTGGGAATTTTGGTTGGGCTGGAAATTTTGGAAATTTTGCTGGTTCGGGTTAGGTGGGTATTGGTTATACTGGCCAGGAGGGTTGTACTGGTCAGTATGATATTGGTTCTGGTTCTGGTTTTGGAACTGGGTTGGGTTTTGCTGAGGTGGTGGTCCTTGGTTAGGTTGACTCTGATAATTTTGAAAGTTCATCTGGTGGGGTGGTACATAAACAGGGTTTGGGTTTTGTGGGTGTTGGTTTTGAGGTTGTTGACTGTGGAGTTGTTGGTTCCTTCCTGACCAGTTGAACTGGTTGTTTGGATTTTCCGGGCCACGGTTGAAATTCTGGTTCGGGTGGGGGTTGTATTGGTTCTGACCTTGACCTTGGATCCAATGCCCACTAGAATTGTAATACCCAGCAGCGTTGACTTGCTCCATATTCACGAAGTCATTGGGCTGATCATAGCTCGGCCCTTGGTTCCCTTGTTCTGCACCCTTGTAGTTTCCAGCTGGGGAAGTTGGTGGCGCATTTTTCTCGATTGCGCTCAAGAGCGTCTTCTTCAATTCGTCCATCTTCAAATCCATCTTCTGTTCTATCTTCTGCTCCTGGTCAGTAGAGAAGGCGTTGGCAATCCTTTCTCTGCTGTAACCATCTCTGGAATTGTCATACTCTTTTTTTGCGCTCAATAGTTTCCCTAGGACCCTTTTAGCTTCGCTGACCCTTAGCTACGTGAAGCTTCCTCCTGACGAGGAATTCGCTAGATCCTTGGTTGCTTTGTTCATCCCTTCATAAAAGACATGGTGTACTTCAATATCCGCCATGTGATGGTTGGGGCACGCATCCAAGAGGCTCATATATTTCGCCCAGTAATCACTCAAAGGCTCATCGTACCCTTGCTTCACATTAGTTATCTATCTCTTCAGCGCACTTGTCTTCGACGATAGGAAAAACTCGCCTAAGAATGCTGACTTGAAATCGGCCCAACTCTCAATGGAGTTGGGTGGCAGACGTATGAACCAAGTGTTGGTTCCCCTTTTAGAACAAACGGCAAAGCCTTCAATCTATAGTCATCCTCGGTCGCCCCTACTGGCCTCCTTTGCGCCCTACAAATTTTACAAAACTCATGCAGGAACTCGTAAGGTCCTTCATAGCTCTTTTCGCAGTATGTAGGCAGAATTGCGATAACATGGGGCTTCACATCACAGGCAGTCTGCCCCGGGGTGACTACAATGGCTTGCGGTGGTTCTCCCTCGGTATGCGCATTCAGGGTACCGATCTCTGGATCATCATCTCCGTTGGCAGCCATCTCCCCTCGGTTGCCTTCCAATAGTGGTATCTCTTCTGGTATTGGTCCTTCTATGGTGTATTGCTCATCGTCGCTACTCGAACCTAAGTCAGACAGAGCCGTCGACAAACCGGATCGAGTGGTTACGAGTATATATCCTCGCTGAAGTATCTTCGGCCTCCACTGGTCAGGAGCTGAGCTGCTTCTCATATACTGAAATAAAAAGAAAAGGAAAACGTTATGCACAATATATACGCCAAAGTATCACACACAATAGCTTCAAATAACGACATCCATCCCCGGCAACGGCGCCATTTGGAAGATCTCAGGTTTGCGTAGGTGTCGCTCAAGCAAGGATCTATCCTACTGATCAGTATAAAAATCCCCGCTAGCCTAGAACCTGCTTTCAAAGAATCCTCAACCCTCTTCTACTGGGTAGTATAGTGAAGGTAGGGGTCGAATCCCACAGAGATGGTGCGCTAAAACTATTGCGGTGATATTCTGGAGGGTTTGGTTAGCTACCACGCTCGGGTTGAGTCTCTACCTAGGCAAGAATTTAAAAGTAGTATCCTACCGACTAGAATGGAGAAGTGTAGAGGTGCAGCTGTGTATGTGGAAATGGGTAATCATGGTGTAACAGAAAATATTCGAGATGTACTGGGTTTCTATTTTGGGCCAAACGGAATATCCGAAGGTAGTGGGAATTGTGTGACTAGGCTGATAGATCTGCAGAGTACAAACTAAAAGTGAAGGACAAAAGGCAAAAAGCATCTAAAAAGTAAAAGTGGTCCCCAACTATTGACATGGACATCATCTTCTTCAACACACTTGATCAAAATTAAATGACAACTCCAGATTCGCCACGTAAAACACAGAATAACAACTCACGAACACAGATCCACAAATAAAAATTCCAAATCTGAAATCAAACACCAACACTGTAACTCCGCATACCGGTCAACATGAAAACGAATCGAAACTCAAACTAGACTTTGCATGCAACAATTTACTTCACAATCAAACAGTTCCCGATTGTACTAACTCAGAGAAAATTATGACGAAAACATCAACAACCGATTTAACACTTAAAACAACCAGAAACTCTAGATCTAAGCTAACTAGGCAGAAGGAAAAGAGATCAGCGAGGTAAACTGAACAGAAAACAATTTCATAGCATAAAACAAGTTTGGATCTGCAAACAAAGTAGTTCTAAGCCGTGAAAATCAAAAGAAACACAGATCCATCGTGAAGAAAAAACAAGAAATTTAAACTACGAAAGCGAACTAAAAGTGTTTGCCACTCCGGGCGATGGAACTCCTAAACTATGATCTTGCTGGCTGGAACGAGGATGACTGGAACTCCGGGAGCTTCTGGAACTCAGGTAATCATGGTTGTGTTGAGGAATGAGAAACTGGACTGGGCTGAAGAACTGAACTACCGAGAGAAATCTACCTAAAAGTGATGATGGTGAAAATAGATATCCCCTTTTTCTCTCCAAGTGGGTTCCTTTTATAGGGAGGCTTACCCTTGATTTTAGGGTAAATCCTTATTGCAAGATGACTCCTTTGCCCTTAATTGTGGGTAATCAGCCTCAGCTATCCGTCTTCTCCATCTCGAACCGTTTTAGCATGTACACTGATCAGGATAGCAACATCCTGACACCCCTTTCACTTGAGTTATTCTGAAGCTTCCCTACTGGTTAGAACACTCAACCTGTACGCTTAAGCAACTTGTTTTGCAGATAAAGTTCAAATATGCACATCATACTGACCAGTAACCAAGGCCTAGAATACGACTTATCAAATCCTTATAAAATTATCTTTAATTTGATATATGTTATGGGAAAAAATAATATAAATTGAGATAGTTATATGCATTTAAAGTTTCGAGATATTTTTTAAAAGTTAGTTATAACTAATTTATTATTAATTGACATTAATACCCTTATTGGCATTTTTTGTATATTGTATTGATACTTGGGGGTTGAATGATCTTGACCCTTAACTTGAAGATCCAATGTCTATAATTGAGTTGTAGTTAGCAAATTGAGGGTGAGTTAGAAATATAACACACTGATAAGTATTGATCTTGAGTGTATGTGTGCAAATTGCAGATCAAACAGGTCCAGAGGATTCACTCAAACGCTAGGCCTAGGAACTCTCTAAACTGTCTGACTGTGTCGCTGGGATACTCTCAATCACTATCAAAACCTTAACCCATTTACTATTGGCTAGTACAGGGTAGTAAGGATCGATTCCACATAGATGGACGTGGTAAGCAAGTGTTCAGAGGACTTGGGAGGGGTTGGCTGCTGCCACATAACTCATGGGTTAAGACTTGTTTAACTACTAGATTTGGGGGAATTAAAGGTGACTATCCTATTTACTAGACGTAGGGAACAAAAAGAGAACGTACGCATGCATGGTTAACAATAATGAAGTTTAACTAGAAAATATTCAACAACCAAACTACTAGACCAGGTAAACAGATTTCCAAAAAAAGCTAGAAAATATGAACATGCAGTGGGGACCATTTTCCCGAATTGGTTATGACGACAAAAAAGCTACAAAAAGGTAACAACACCAACAGAGATCCGACTCCTAACTAACTTCTACCTTCATCTTCTCCGACAATCTAACTTAACATAAGCAAAACAGAGCATCAAGCATACGAAAACAGAGTAATCACAAATTCGACTTCGAACATTACGATCAAACATGAAATGACTAGATCTATACTACTAGGCCGAGCAAAACAACCACAAAACAGTAAACATCCATAAACATGCAAAATTCATAACATCACAACTCAGATCCACAACTCCGTTTGACAATTCAACTCAGATCATCCAAAAACCAACTCCAATACGTCAAACCCATACTCCTCAGCTCCGATTCAACCGATTCAATGACAAATCAACTCCTATCAACCCAATCTCAACTCCAAATCAAACATCAATTGCGAAAAGCATCCAAATCAGTAAATAACAACCATCAAACATTAGAATCGACTAAACAGAAAACATAGACTTCCATAGCTACGATATTTAAGGTTCAACACGGAAATAATAAACGTCGAGCTTCTAAAACGATGAAGTCTCGACTTAAAAAATGACAGAAAACAGTAAATTGTATCTTCGCCCTTCACGAGGACGGTGTTACACCATAGTAATCGGACTAGGCTACCACAAACTCCCATAATTTACCCCATAGTTGCTTAAGTACGCAGACAAATGTGTGTGTAAAGTGATGAGCTAAGAGTAAAAAGTGAATGTGATGAGTGATAGTCGATGATGCCTCTCTCCATGTTGTCTCTCTATTTATAGCCGAGGCTTGAACTTCTAGGGTAATTACTCTGCTAATTTGTCGATTTTTCCCTCCTAGAATTTCCTTCAAAAAGATATTTTTCCGCTCAAAGCTGCTTCCGCAATCTCCTAGGTCAGCTTGCAGCTGGCTTCTTCACTCCATTTTCTTTCGGTTTCCTCTGTCTGGTAGATTTTTCCTTCCGTTTCCTTGACCTGGCAGATTCTCTACGCACCTAAACTTAAAACATGTATTAGTTCGTTGAAATCATAGAATTTAACCCCATAACCGATGCATGAAATTGGCCTTATCAAACTGCTCACACTTAAACCATACTTGCCCTCAAGTATGAAAGACAAAATAAAGAAATAAGGCAAATTTCAAGCATGGTTATGATTTAACTGACTTAAAGAAAAGAACTAACGCAAACTCCTAGACCTAGGCATAAAAAGACTTCAGACGCAAAATTCTCATAAGACAAAATAATAAAAAACACAGAAAAAAACAGAGATAAGCACAAATGTATAAACTGGTTTAAGTTTCAGCAATCGTCCCCACAAGCTTAAGGTCACTCCAATCGTCTACAGTCTCAGATTCCTCCCCCTCCCTTCGTCTATCTAGTCAGTTTGTTAGTTCATCAAGATAACCTCTATTTCTCTAATTGTTAGATTCACTCGGTCACTTATTCCTCACCAGAAACGTTAGGACCATTTACTCATTTAAGTTTCTGTCATACAACTGATGCCTTGGGTTCTACTGACACATTGAAAGTTCGTTAAGGTCTTTCATTCGGTTAAAACGAGGCTAGGTGAGAATCATAGGGGTCTAAGTTCAAAAAGTATAAGTGCAAATATGCGAAGGACATGTGAACTTAGGTACAAAAGATGGAAACAACCTCCATTTTTACAAATTTGACTTCCAAAAATGGAAGTTGTTCCCCAGCCATTTTGGCCTCATTGACTAACTCCCTTCTACTGGGTCAGGTAACAATATTTTTCTCTGACCATCGTTTCTTTCTTTTTGATTTTTTTCTGGGCCAGGTTATACACTTCCCTGCCCATTTCCTAAACACATATATTTTTTCTTCTCTTTTTTTACCGGGTCAGGTTACAATATTCCCTGTCCGTTTTCTTTTCTCTTTTTTTTTCATTTTCCTGGGCTAAGCTGTGTGATTTTTCTTCCCATTTTCTAACTAACATTTCTATTGGGTCAGGTTACAGAATCTCCTACCCGCTTTATTTCCTAACCTTTAGGGAAGTAAGGATCGATCCCACAGAGATGAAGCGTTTTGAGGGTTTGTTTGCATGACACGACTTGGGAATGGCTGTTGCCACGCTTTCTAAGAGGTGGGTTAAGTTAACTATTAGACTTGAGAAAATAAACTTGACTAAATTGATCAACTCGGAGAATGAAACTAAACTACTTGATCAACTTAACTAAACTATCCATAAATGGACAAACAGAATAAACGGGGACTGTCAGTCCTTTGTAAAAAGCATTGTAAAGTATAAACTTTCAAACAACTTCATCTTCTTCAACAAATCAACATGAAAAACAGAGTAGATAACAGATATGAAAAGATAAGGAAGACGAAACATCAGGTGATCAGCTACCTTGTTCTCAGTGCCTTTCTTGTCTCTCACCTCCCAATCGAACTCTTGAAGTAACAAGACCCAGTGAATCAGTCTTGGCTTAGACTCCTCCTTGGCTAACAAATATTTAATAGCTGCGTGATCCGTGAATACAATCACCCTCGACCCTAACAGATATGGTAGGAACATCTCGAATGAGTACACAATAGATAACATTTCTTTCTCCGTAGTGTCGTACTTCTTCTGGGCCTGGTTGAGTCTTCGAGACATAGAAAATCACATAGCTTTTCCCTTCAATCCTTTGACCTAGCACTACTCCAACTGCGAAGTCACTCACGTGTCGCACATCACCTCGAATGGGTGGTTACAGTCTGGAGCTCTGATGATTGGGGCCGATATAAGCTTGTGTTTCAAAAGTTGGAAAGCCCTTTGACATGCTTGGTCGAAGATGAAATCCACATTATTCTGCAGGAGACGAGTAAGCGGTTGTCCAATCTTCGCGAAATCTCTAATAAACCTTCGGTAAAAACCGGCATGGCCCAAGAACCCTCTTACTTCCCTCTGATTTGTCCACTTTCGCCTTGTCCACTTTTGCCTAGGAACCATGAAGTGGCACGTCTCAATGTTGAGTACGAGGTTCTTTTCCTGACACCTTCTTAACACGACATCGAAGTGACCTAAGCACGACTCAAATGAATCTCCATAAATAGTGAAATCGTCCATGAAGATCTCTATGCACTCCTCTAGTAGGTCTGAAAAAATGCTCATCATGCATCTCTGGAAGGTTCCAGGTACATTACAGAGCCCAAAGGGCATTCGCCGATAAGCATACGTGCCGAAGGGACACGTGAAAGTGATCTTGTCCTAGTCTTCTGGATTCACATAAATTTGGAAATAGCCGTTGTAACCATCGAGAAAACAGAAGTATTCATTCCCAGCTAACCTCTCCATTACTTGGTCGATGAAAGGCAGGGGAAAATGATCTTTACGATTAGCTGTATTCAACTTTCTGTAATCGATACACATTCGCCATACAGTGAATAATCTTTTAGGCACTAGGTCGTTCTTCTCATTTTTCACCATTTGTATACCAGATTTCTTTGGAACCATGTGTACCGGACTCACCCACTCACTTTCTGAAATTGAATAGATTGTTAAGGTTTTGTATACTAGAAATCACCTTTCGAGTGATTGGATACTGTAAAACTCTACTTGTTATTTTCCAATGAATAAAACAGATTATTTTTGTCATAATGCTGTTATGTTTTACATTTAATGGTTGTTTATTGCATATTTAAATGTATAAGAACGTAACAAAGTCTAAGTCTTTGTTCTAGTAGACCGGTTGTGGGCGTCGTCCGCTTTAAGGTAACACGGTCAGTTCTGAACAAAGAAAAAGAAGAATTTCACAACCCAGATAGGCCTAGACTACCTATCGTGAAAGGTTGCAATGTCATTCCGATTATTTCTAAGCCTTATTGAAATAAGATGACGTTGGTGTGGTATAGCACTGAATGGATCTAACAGCAAGACGAGTCTTTATGCTATCTACTGAAAGACGAGGTCTTGATAATAATTTCTTAATCAATGTACGTTAGCATTGAGCATACGATATTGAGTATCTACTACTTTGACTTACCAAAGGTGCGGGTTTTTCATAACCCAACGATCTAGGTATATTGGGTAGTGGTGATCATTATCTAGCGGTGCTAGGATTGCTATTACGTTGAATCGTGCGCGAGGAGAGTCTCGTTTGATAACATCCACAAGAGGAGCTCGAAACAAGGTTTTATTATTCGGAACCTAGCTAGTTGGAGTTTGATTACTCTATGAATAATAAATAAGAGTTTCTTGCTAAGTCCACTCTTGCAGACATTAATTAATTAATGGATGTTTCTATCTTAAGCGCGGGAAATGAATTGAACACAAATAAAGGAAACCTGGAATACTTGTAATTTCGGATTTGGAAAGGCAGTGCAATATTACTTCTGTAGTGACTGCTTGTAATATTCCAATATAAGCTTATATTAAATTGTAGGTTCAATTTAATTAGTAAAAAGCTAATTGGGTGAGGCCTGATCCAATTCTTCCTTAGATCCCTGTCTGTGCCCAAGTTATGAACATGATACATGTGATAATTGTGCGAATAGAATTTGTCTGAATAATCTCCTAAATAGATCAAATTCATGTGATCGGATATTTCTGCACGCTTCCGCTGCCAACCCCTTCAATTGGTATCAGAGCCAGTCTTTGGCTCTGATTATTTGGATTTAAATTTCGCGAAATTCATGTATGCATGTCCAATTTGATTGCGAAGCATGTTCTTGGTGTTTTGTTTAATTTATTATGCATGATGAACTCAAGAACTCTCGAATCAAAGAACTTGAATTGCTCGATCGTACGAGCGTGCAATCCGTTGGCGCTTGTACCGAGACGGATCGCACCATGCGCGATCGAGGTAAGGATGTCGAGACAGTGGGAGCCGGTGACTTGCGATCACAGGGCGACGTGCAGACAAGCGAGGGCTCGTGAGCGTCGCAGGCCGAGATCGCACGCCCCAGACGCACCCGCGTCAAGACCGACATGGATGTTGGCGTGGTGCGGCGGTTCAACCGAGAACCGACTGAGACACCGAGATGCGAGGGAACTCCATCCCTAGGCGGAAGGTCCGAGATGGAGTCCCGAGCCACTGGCCGAGACGGACGCACCGAGTCGCGCACCGTGTGCCGCTGGGATGGGAGCATCGTCGCTCGGATAGGCCGAGACGGGCGACAGCAACTGGCCAAGAGCAGCGCCACCGTCGTGCGCGCTGCTGGCCGAGGACCGCGTCACCCGACGAGCCGAGACGGCCGAGGAGCGTCGGAACCCGACGGTCGCCACGACCGAGACAGGCGCTCGCAGCTGGCCGAGACGCGGCGACACCCGATGGATCGATGGGCCGAGACGCTGGCGCGCCACCTGCGCGCGCCGGTGGCCGAGACGCTGCATGCGTCGTGTTCCAACGATGAACTCGTCGGATCTTCGTCGTTCATCGTTCGTGCGAACCTAGTACGATGAGATAACGATGAAGGATTATTTTAATGATTATTTAATTATTTTATTAAAAGATATCATTAAAATATTATTATTTAATAGAAATAAAATCTTCATAGAAGATTTGCCTAGATTTTAGGAATATTTTTGTTATTATCTATATCTATGGAAATAAATAATATTATTTTGATTTCTAGATGATATGGATAAGAATAATTTAATAGTTTTCTAATATTTATATATCTAAGATCCAAATAAGGATAGATATGTATGAATACATTAAATAATAAAATATCTCTTCCTAATCTTGAACAAGGAAATAATTTGAATTTATTTTTCATGTCTTATTAAGGATTAAATAATTTGTTTATTTTAGATATACCTTATAGTAGACATGAATAAGAATTAAGTTCATGAGGGCGGATTTCTCAAATATAAATAGTATGAACTAGAATGTAGTTTCCAATATTATCGCCACCTGCTCTGTGGGGAAAACAATCCTAAGAAACTACGAGATTCAGAAATTCACACAGGATTTATGAGATAGCTTGATCTTGTTAGCAGCACATGAACATTGTTATGGGAGTGTGTTGTAGAAATGAGACTCTGTAATGCTAAAGGATGGTCTTGCATAGGCAACATTAGGCGGCCATGCCACTCTGTGGTCTCTGGACTATTCGTCGGTGTTCTGACCAGTAAAATTGTAAGATTTTAATGCGTATTGACTTCTTCTCGAGGGTACAAAATTTTAATTTTACAGTTGTAAGATTTTGAAAAGTTTTATGGTTAATCTAATCAAATTCTTACATAAGTTTGTGACAAATGGTAAATATTCTATTTTGTAGTGCAAACCAAATCGTCAATATGTCGTTCAATCCTCTTTCTGCAATTCTCAAAGAAAACAAACTCGAGGGCCAAAATTACATAGAATGGAAACAAAATTTGGACATCGTTCTTACAGCTGAAGAGTACAACTTTGTGCTCACAACCCCGCGACCTCCAGTGCCAGCGGCTAACGCTGCGGTAGGACTCAGAGATGCATATAGACGGTGGCATAAGGCGAATGAGATGGCTAAGTGCTACATGTTGGCATCTATGTCATCAGTACTCAAGCATCAGCATTCTACCATGGAAACTACCGCCGAGATTATCCAGAATCTCAAGAATTTTTTTGGTACTCAGAATCGAACGACTAAGTCTCAAGCCTTTCGGAGTATCATGTCGAAGACAATGAAGGAAGGCTCGTCTGTGAGGGACCATGCCCTCGAGATGATGGGCCACCTCAACCAGATTGAGGTGTTGGGAGGGACGATCGATCCCGAGTCCCAGGTAACAATCATCCTTCAAAGTCTTCCCCCTAGCTTCCAGCAGTTCAAGCTCAACTTTGAGATGAACAAAAGGAATTACACCTTGGCAGAACTATTGACTGAACTTCAGTCAGCAGAGGACCTTATGGTCCAGGCTAAGGCTGCCATGATGACTTCGGCACCTCGTTCCTTTGGCTTCAAGCCTAGCAAAGTAAAAAAGGAAGGCACCGAACTCAGAATCGGGCAAAGTGGCTAAGGGAAAGAAGAAGAAAATGGCTAATAAGAAGCCATCGGGGAAGTGTTTCAAGTGCGGAGAAAAGGGGCATTGGAAGCCAGACTGTCCTAAAAGGGGCAAGGCTACAGGTATGCACCAAGCTTTAGTAGTTGAGTCATGTTTGACTTTGACATCTACTTGCACTTGGGTTATTGACACAGGAGTCACTGATCATATTTGTTTTGATCCTGACTTAATGCAGGTGACAAGACGGCTACATGATCGTGAGATCGAAGTCCAGCTGGGCGACGCTACCAAAGTGGCGGCTGTTGCAGTGGGAGACATTTATTTGCATTTTAGTAGTGATAGATTTTTGATTTTGAAGAATGTTTTGTTGATACCTTCTTTTAGAAGAAATTTAATTTCAGTTTCTAAATTGGTTTTTGATGGATATTCGATTTCTTTTAATGACAACTGCATTATTAAGAAAGATAGTTCTTATATCTGTCGTGGTATCATGGAAAACAATCTGTACACAATCACTTCCACACAATTTAATAATCGCAAATCAGAACTCAATACAACATCGAAAATTTCAAAGAAACGAAAGGAACCTTCAAGTTCAATGAACGAAACGTACTTATGGCACCTTAGACTTGGTCATGCAAATGAAAGGAGGATCCATTCTCTTGTTCAACAAGATCTTATTAAAGGTCTAGAGGAGGAACCTTTTCATAAGTGTGAGTCATGCTTAGAAGACAAGATGACAAAGAGGCCTTTTAAGGCTAAGGGCAATAGGGCCAAGGAAATACTTGAGCTCGTTCATTCCGATGTATGTGGACCAATGTCTACGGAGGCAAGAGGTGGTTTTCGATACTTCATCACATTTATTGATGACTTCTCGAAAATTAGATATGTCTATTTGATGCGTCACAAGTCAGAGTCTTTTGACAAGTTTAAAGACATTAAGACTCTTGTGGAGAAGTATCATGGAAAGAATATCAAAAGCCTACGATCTGATCGTGGAGGTGAATACCTCAGTGCCGAATTTTTGGACTACTTATCGGAGTCAGGTATTGAATCCTAACTAACTGCGCCAGGCACGCCCCAGCAGAACGGCGTGGCTGAAAGAAGGAACAGGACCTTGTTAAATATGGTTCGATCGATAATGAGTTATGCACGTCTGCCTATTTCGTTTTGGGGACATGCCTTGCTTTCTGCAAGCCATATTTTAGACAATTTACCATCAAAATCCGTACCTACTACTCCTTATGAGTTGTGGACTGGGCGCAAGCCCAATCTAGCACATCTCAAGATTTGGGGTTGCCCGGCTCATGTATTGGAAAATGATCCAACTAAGCTAGGATCAAGGACGGAGGTATGTTTGTTTATAGGATACCCCAAAGGGACGAAAGGTTATGAATTCTTTAGTCTCCGATACAAGAAAGTCATTGTGAGTACTCACGCGACATTCTTAGAGGAAGACTGTGTAATGAATCATAAACCCAGCAGTGAAGTGGCTCTTGATGAGCTAACTTATGTCACAAGTTCCATTAACCAAGAACAAGTACCAAGTGTACAAATAATTCACGAAACTTCAACTTCTACTCAAAATATTGTAGTGCCGCGCCGCAGTGGGAGGGTCTTGCATGAGCCCGACAGATACATTGGTTTGGGAGAATCTATGGATCACTCCTCGTACAACAATGTATTAGATCCCTGGAACTTTGTGGAGGCGCAGGCAGATGTCGATCATTGCGAATGGGTGAAAGCAATAGATTCGGAACTACAATCTATGATAGACAAAGACGTCTACGATTTGTCCGTCCTACCCGAAGGTTGTACTGCCATTGGGAGCAAGTGGATATATAAGCGTAAACGTGGACCCGATGGACGAGTTAAAGTCTTTAAAGCAAGACTAGTGGCCAAGGGGTATACCCAAAAGGAAGGCGTCGATTATGACGAGACCTTCTCCCCAGTGGCCATGCTCAAATCGATCCGGATACTATTGTCTACTGCAGCTTATATGGATTGGGATGTATGGTAGATGGACGTTAAGACTGCGTTTCTAAACGGCGGTCTTGAAGAGACCATCTACATGGAACAACCCGAAGGATATGCCATAAAGGGCAAAGAACACATGGTTTGGAAGCTTAAGAAGGCCATTTATGGCCTTAAGCAAGCATCTAGATCGCGGAACCAATGTTTCGATCAAACTGTTCACAAGTTTGGATTCGAAAAGTGCCCAAGTGAAAGCTGCGTATATAAGAAAGTTGATAAGGGGAATGTGATGTTCTTAGTTTTATATGTAGATGACAGTCTTCTAATTGGAAACAATAAAAAGATGTTGTCATCAGTACGAACATGGTTGTCAAACCAGTTCGAGATGAAGGATATGGGAGACGCGGGACACATCCTCGGGATCAAGGTTCTTCGGAATCGAGAAAAGAAGATGTTGTGCTTATCTCAAGAACCTTACATCAACACAGTACATAGTCGTTTTAGCATGCAGGATGCCAAGAAAGGTTTCTTACCTTTTAGACACGACATCCATTTATCTCAAGAGATGTGCCCTAAAACGCCGTCTGAGATTCAAGAAATGAGAAGGATTCCATATGCTTCGGCAGTTGGAACCCTCATGTATGCTGTGCTTTGTACTAGACCTGATATTTGCTTTACTGTTGGCATGGTGGCAAGATATCAGTCGAATCCGGGCCAAGGATATTGTACTGCTGTAAAGAACATACTCAAGTACCTTAAACGGACTAAGGACTATGCTCTAGTTTACAATGCAGTCGAGCTCTGTCCTTTGGGATATACTGACTCAGACTTTCAAGCTGATCAGGACTCGAGAAAATCAACTTCAGGATATGTGTTCACCTTAGGAGGTGGAGCCGTAATTTGAAAGAGTGTAAAGCAGAAATGCATCGCGGACTCGACCATGGAAGCCGAGTATGTGGCCGCTTCGGAGGGTGCAAAAGAGGCTGTATGGTTCAAGAACTTCCTTATGGATTTAGGTGTGGTTTTGAATCTGCCCAAAAGCATCACCATTTAATGTGACAATTCTGGTGTTGTGGCAAACTCGAAAGAACCGTTCGAATGCCACGTTGAAGGGATGGGAGTTCGACTCATTCAAGACCTCAACTCGCTTTCAGTATAAGTGGGAAAAATTTAGACATGTGCACTAATTTTTTGTATACTCGAAAGCTGTTTTGAGTATAAGTGGGAGATTGTTAGGGTTTTGTATACTAGAAATCACATTTCGAGTGATTGGATACTGTAAAACTCTACTTGTTATTTTCCAATGAATAAAACATATTATTTTTGTCATAATGTTGTTATGTTTTACATTTAATGGTTGTTTATTGCATATTTAAATGTATAAGAACGTAACAAAGTCTAAGTCTTTGTTCTAGTAGACCGGTTGTGGGGGTCGTCCACTTTAAGGTAACACGGTTAGTTCTGAACAAAGAAAAAGAAGAATTTCACAAACCAGATAGGCCTAGACTACCTATCGTGAAAGGTTGCAATGCCAGTCCGATTATTCCTAAGCCTAATTGAAATAAGATGACGTTGGTGTGGTATAGCACTGAATGGATCTAACAGCAAGACGAGTCTTTATGCTATCTACTGAAAGACGAGGTCTTGATAATAATTTCCTAATCAATATACGTTAGCATTGAGCATACGATATTGAGTATCTACTACTTTGACTTACCAAAGGTGCGGGTTTTTCGTAACCCAACGATCCAGGTATATTGGGTAGTGGTGATCATTATCTAGCGGTGCTAGGATTGCTATTACGTTGAATCGTGCGCGAGGAGAGTCTCGTTTGATAACATCCACAAGAGGAGCTCGAAACAAGGTTTTATTATTCGGAACCTAGCTAGTTGGAGTTTGATCCAATTGGGTGAGGCCTGATCCAATTCTTACTTAGATCCCTGACTGGCCCAATTTGTGACTTAATATAAATAGGAGAATAAAGGAGACAGAAAACACTTTTCTACATAAAAATTTCGTCCCCCTCTAGAGAGACAGAGTTCGAAATTTGTGCCTCCTCAGTGAGCAGTTTCTATCTTCCATTATTCGAGTCCTAGTACGTTGGTGAGATTTGCTCACACATGGAGATCCGAGGTCTTGTATTGAAGATCTTCACGTGGAGACGGAGCAAGCCATCATCGATTCTTGATTGAATCAACGAGGTAAATTGGCTAATTCAAGTTATGAGCATGTTTTAAGGATTTTGTATGCTAAAGCATGTTTTAATTCAAGTTATGAGCATGATACATGTGATAATTGCGCGAATAGATTTTGTCTGAATAATCTGCTAAATAGATCAAATTTATGTGATCGGATATTTCTGCACGCTTCCGCTGCCAACCCCTTCATAGATAATTCCCAATGATACCTGTTTCAACATTTCCTTTAGGAACTCTTTTCTCATGTTCGGATTCAGCTTTCTTTGTGGATCTCGATGGACCTTTGCATCCTCTTCTAAACGGATGTGATGTTTACCAGCTCTGGCAGAGTCCACCCTATGGCTTTCTTATTCCTTCTGAGCACTTCCAATAATTCACCCTCCTGCTCCTGGGTCAAGTTGATGTTGATTATGTCACAACCGCACTTCTTAAGGACAGAAAGCACGGTGGGTCGCGACTAATGGGGAATTAAGAAGCGGGGAAGAAAGGGGAAACAATCAAGGGGTACGACATGTAGATCAAAAGACGAAACTTTATTACCAAATTATAGTCTGAGATCACGAAGCAACATAGTTTGAACGAAAATATTTCAACAGATTAAGGAAAACATAAGAGTTTTAAAACTTGGCATAGCGGAAGCACTTGAGAGTTAGCTACTACTATGTATGCAGACACAATGGCAATCGGAACATTTAATGAATGCGGTCTTTGTCCAAATGCTCAACATCCTCCGTCCTCGTCAACGCTCAACCTGCACATAGGGAAAACGCATGCAGGGGCTAAGTACTTGATGCACTCAATGAACTCATGCCCAAAATACATTTTATCAATTAAGTTATGTGAAGCCCTCGTTGAGTGAAACTCGGGTTTTACTTTAAAATGCCGAGAAACACTAAAATCATTTATATAAATAAAAAGGTGTGCGCGCGGACAAATATCATCGTCATCCTCCATCATGTACCATATCTGAACCATCATGTGAAATGAGAATGTGGCCACAAACTCGATCACTGGACCGGCCGACCCAAAGGACGGCTCACGATCCCCATCAGTGCACTAGCCTAAGTAGGGCTTAGACCTTAGTTAGACCCGAATTCGTTAACCATCAAAGTCTAGTAGAACATTATTCTAGTAGATAATCAGATAGGCAATTCTAAACATAAAATACGGCATGTCATAACATTTAAACCACTCTTATCTCACCATATACATATCATTGCAAATAAAGGAGTTTAAGTAATAGAGCCCACCTCAAAAGCTTAGTAGTTTCCTTAACAAACTTCTTGGTCCGACTTTAACTAGCGTGCGGGCAACCTTTTTGAGATAATTAAAGTACACATCAATCTCAAGAAAGAAAACATTTAGAATGCATGCACTCTAATTAAAGTCTGTTATCTCGTTTCTCAATTTTCATGCATTTTCGATTATTCGGCGGCCGCCTAAGGCGTCGCGGGCGACGCGGTCGGCCGTTTTCACCGATACTTCCTCCGTTGGCTCCTCATATTTTTCTCCACGGTATCGAATTACGAAGCCTCAAATTTATTTAAGAGCATAAGTAAATTATCGCAATTATTTCTATTCGATATTCATCCTTGACATTAATCAAGAATTACTTAAGTAAATCCCCACAATTAATTATTGGCCCAACGATTTAATTAATCTAGCCCAAAACTAATTATATCATTTCCACGCACTTTATATCTCCAATTTTATTTAATATAAGCCCCAACCCCAAATAAATTGAGTGGCCCAAGACCTATTTTATTTGCAGCCCAAAACAAAGAAGCAAAAAGGAGTCCAATTAATCCTTCCCTCCTTCCACTATTATCGGTCTCCCCTCTCTCCCCCTTCACCATTTCACCAAAACCAAAATCCCCAAAAGCAGGAACCCAAAATTGAGCGACATCAAATCCATCGCCTCCCACCGATTCGCTTCCTGTAGCAACAGCCATAGTTGTATCTCACTCCGCCATCTCCGAACGTCTTTAGAGGGCGGCACCGCCGTCGTCGCTGCAGGAGCGGAGGTCCGAATTCACCGTCGCTTAATATTCAACCGGCGCTCGCCCGGATTGAACTCCGCGAGATCGTCGCTGCTGTTCTCGGGCAGCCACACCGTTGTTTCTGCTACTCAAATCCATCGCTGCCTCTCACAGTTGCAGTAGAAGTCGACATCGTCGCAATCCTTAACCCGCCTGGCTATCGCTACTGTGCACCAACTGCCGCGCGCAACAGCAGTTTGTCGTGCCGATTGTTGCTGTTCGGCAGCCGCGTATACACCCGAACTAGCCCTGAAACCAATCCGAACAACCCCGAAAGATAAGTTCTCTGCTCCAAGTTATGTTCTTTTCTATATTCTCAATTAACAACCGAGGAGGAATGTTCGATTGTAGTGTTCGGTTCTTTGTTGAATATTGATTTTTGAGTTATTTGTGTGGGAGTGAGTTTGGCAGATTGGGTATCCTATACCGATGAATGATATGTATGTTTGTGAATGGTGGATGGAAGAGAGGAGTACCTTCTGTAGAATGACTAGTGAATGGGTTGATATAAAAAATCTGGCAGTTCCTCGACCTTTCTGCCTTGGTCGTGCATATTATGCGAACAAAAATGAGTTCTTGATTGAGATCAATAATTTGAAATCAAAGGGAAAAGAATGGGTATTACCGTGACTTGTCGTGGTAGAAACTTGAAAACCAAGAGTTCATCTATTCTCTTTCTCTCTCGGCTCTCTCGGTTCTCTCCCTCTCTCTCTGGATTTGCTTGGAATTGTGGAAGTGAATAGGGAAGGAGAGGAAATAATTTAACAAGGATCATTCTATTAATTGGGTGAGCTTTGATTTGCAGGATTGAATGTAGAAGATGGAGGGTTGAAGGTCACTTGAAAATGGAGGGTCTCCATGGAGTTGAGAAGTTGGCGTAGGGGAAGAGGGAAAAGGTTTTGGGCTTGCACAAAATTTTCTATGAATAAATTGGGCCCAACATATTATTTGTGGAGTTGGGCTCAAGTTGGGAAAATATAAGAGAATTTGATGGCCTAACACTCTTTTAAAATTGTTAAGGACATTTAGACTTTGATTAGAATTAATTTGGGTCGGCCCAAGTTCTATATTTATTTTTGTTCCTTTTCTTTTATTTAGACAAATTATTATTTGTCTCGTAGTAACTTGGTGTAGTTCCAAGTACCATAAAATCCATCTCAACCATCTCATTCAATCATGCCAAGTATAGCAACATCAACGTCATTACTTCAACGAGACTTTCAAACACGTCTCCTAGTAACCTTCATTATTTAAATTAGTACTTAAAAAGTACGGGCGTTACATTCTACCCACCTTAACAGAAATTTCATCCCGAAATTTGCTCATCTCTAACAAACAACACCGGGTACTTCTCTTTCCTTTTATCCTCGAGTTCCCATGTAGAGTCCTCATGACCATGATGTTTCCAAAGCACTTTCACAGATATAATTGATTTATTTCTCATATTTTTCTTACACGTATCAAAGTAAACATGAACACAATGATAAAACAACGACAATTTCATAACTTAAAACAAGTAAGTGCTTCACAGGGTCGCCATTGTCTTGTCGTCTCATCACCCCTTTGAATTCGCTTTTTTCCATGCCTCATTCGTTCCATCGACAAATATATTGCCTTAATAGAAAGAATAGTCCGCGCGTATATAACTAGCCTACATCTAAGGCCTTTGAAGTCTACATCTCATAATATTATCAATCATACTCCATTCATTATCACGTCCAACATCAATTGCATAAACATTTCTCACTTCAAAACATTTTACCTTCTCTCTTGTTGAGCGCGGCGAGGCAGAATGTTGAGCCTTAAATGAATACTCTTTAAGTCTAATGAAACGAGTCTAGACTAGATTGAATAAGAGACTCTCGGTCCAAAGCGGACGGAAAAGTCGCGCTGATACCATTCTGTCAAGACCGCACTTCCTAAGGATAGAAAACACGGTGGGTCGCGATTAATGGGGAATTTAAGAAGCGGAGAGGAAAGGGGAAACAATCAAGGGGTTCGACATGTAGATCAAAAGGTGAAACTTTATTGCCTAATTATAGTCTGAAATCACGAAGCAACATAGTTTGTATGAAAATAGTTCAACAGATTAAGGAAAACATAAGAGTTTTAAAACTTGGCATAGCGGAAGCACTTGAGAGTTAGCTACTACTATGTATGCAGACACAATAGCAACTGGAACATTTAATGAATGCGGTCTTTGTCCAAATGCTCAACATCCTCCGTCCTCGTCAACGCTCAACCTGCACATAGGAAAAACACATGCAGGAGCTGAGTACTTGATGCACTCAGTGAACTCATGCCAAAAATACATTATATCAATAAAGTTATGTCAAGCCCTCGTTGAGTGAAACTCGGGTTTTACTTTAAAATGCCGAGAAACACTAAAATCATTTCCATAAATAAAATGGTGTCCTCGCGGACAAATATCATCGTCATCCTCCATCATGTACCATATCTGAACCATCATGTGAAACGAGAATGTGGCCACAAACTCGATCACTGGACCGCCAGACCCAAAGGACGGCTCACGATCCCCATCAGTGCACTAGCCTAACTAGGGCTTAGACCCTAGTTAGACCTGAATTCGTTAACCATCAAAGTCTAGTAGAACATTATTCTAGTAGACAATCAGATAGGCAATTCAAAACATAAAATACGGCGTGACATAACATTTAAACCACCCTTATCTCACCATATACATATCATTGCAAATAAAGGAGTTTAAGTAATAGAGCCCACCTCAAAAGCTTAGCAGTTTCCTTAACAAACTTCTTGATCCGACTTTAACAAGCGTGCAGACAACCTTTTTGAGATATTTAAAGTACACATCAATCTCAAGAAAGAAAATATTTAGAATGCATGCACTCTAATTAAAGTCTGTTATCTCGTTTCTCAGTTTTCGTGCATTTTCGATTATTCGGCGCCGTCCAAGGCGTCGCGGGCGACGCCGGTCGGCCGCTTTCACCAATACTTCCTCCGTTGGCTCCTCGTATTTTTCTCCACGGTATCGAATTACGAAGCCTCAAATTTATTCAAGCGCATAAGTAAATTATCGCAGTTATTTCTATTCGAAATTATATTTATTTTGGACTTGAGATATATTATTCATCCTTGACATTAATCAAAAATTACTCAAGTAATTCCCCACAATTAATTATTGGCCCAAAGATTTAATTAATCTAGCCCAAAACTAATTATATCATTTCCACGCACCTTATATCTCCAATTTTATTTAATATAAGCCCCAACCCTAAATAAATTAAGTGGCTCAAGACCTATTTTATTTGCAGCCCAAACCAAAGAAGCAAAAAGGAGTCCAATTAATCCTTCCCTCCTTCCACTAATGGCTGCATGGTCAGTATAAACGATGACCTTGGACCCCAACAAGTACTGTCGAAACTTCTTGAATGAATACACCACGGTCAGCATCTCCTTCTTAGTGGTATCATAATTCCTTTGAGCTTGATTCAAAGTTTTAGACGCATAGAAAATTACATACCTTTTCCCGTCGATCTTCTGACCCAGAACAGCTTCCACCGTGTAATCGGTGGCATCACACATCACTTCGAACGGATGATCATAGTCAGGAGCCTGAATAATTGGTGCAGATACCAGCTTTTCTTTGAGGAGGTTGAAAGCAGTCTTGCACTGTTCATCAAAATTGAATTCCACTTCGTTTTGAAGAAGTCTGGTAAGGGCCTGGGCGATTTTGGCGAAGTCTTTTATAAATCGTTGATAAAATCCTGCATGTCCCAGAAACCCCCTTATTTCCTTCTGGTCAGTAGGGAAAGGTAGTTTGGAAATGACCTCTACTTTGGCTTGATCCACCTGGATTCCTCTCACTGACACCACATGCCCAAGGACGATGCCCTCTGTGACCATGAAATGACACTTCTCAAAATTCAAGACTAGGCTCTTTGCTTGACACCTCTCCAGAACTACATCCAAGTGATGAAGGCATGAATCGAAGGAGTCTCCATAGACTGTAAAGTCATCCATGAATATTTCTATGCACTCCTCGATTAGATCGGAAAATATGCTCATCATGCATCGTTGGAATGTTCCCGGAGCATTGCAAAGACCAAACGGCATGCGTCTGTACGCGTAGGTTCCAAATGGGCAGGTGAAGGTGGTCTTATCCTGATCTTCAGGGTCCACGTAGATTTGAAAATACCCTCTGTACCCATCCAAAAAAAAAGTACTTCTTCCCCGCCAGTCTCTCCAACATCTGATCGATGAATGGTAGGGGGAAGTGGTCTTTCCAGGTTGCGGCGTTCAACTTGCGGTAGTCTATGCACATCCGCCAACCAGTGACTAGCCATGTTGGTATCAGCTCATTCCTTTCGTTTTGAACTACTTGAATCCCGGACTTCTTGGGAACCATGTGGACATGGCTGACCCACTCGCTATCGGGTACCGAGTAGATAATTCCTAATGACAGCAACTTTAAGATTTCCTTCAATATTTCCTCCCGCATATTGGGGTTTACCTTCCTCTTCGAGTCTCGATGTGCTTTCACTCCTTCTTCTAGCCTGATATGATGCATACAGACATCGAGGCTTATCCCTACCAGATCTGTAAGGCTCCATCTAATTGCTTTTTTGTTCTTGCCTAGAACGGTCAGTAGCTTTGCTTCTTGTTCTTTTGTCAGGCTGCTGCTATTGATCACCGGGTACGAGTTTTCGTCCCCTAGGAAGGCATACTTCATATTCGCCGGCAGCTTCTTCAATTCAACTTGTGGGGGAAGTGTATCAGCTGGTAGAATGCTCCTTGCAGCATCCCCCTCCTTTTCCAACTCTTCATCTGAAACTTCATCCGTACTGACTGGTAGTTGTGCCCCTGCGGCTCCAATAAATTCTGATTTCTGGCAGAAATCCTTAATTGCTCATTCTATCTCTTTGTAAGTTAACCTTTGGCTACTGATCAGATCGAACCATGCAGCCGCTTCCACATCAGCCTGCTCATACACATCCAACGCTTGGAGTTTTTCCTGCAATAATTCGGTCTCAAGAAAATCTTGGACTAGGGGGTCAATCACATCAATATAGCAAATATTTTCAGAATCGATAGGCTTTTTCATGGCCTCATTGATATCAAATGTGAATTTCTCTCCATGAAAATCGATGCAAATTGTTCCCTCAGCCATGTCTACGATTGTCTTGGTCGTCCTAAGAAACGGTCTCCCTAAAAATATACCGCTAGACTCCCTAGCTTCAGACTCACTCATCTTGATCACATAGAAGTCAGCATGATAAGTAAAATCATGCACTCTCACCATCACATTTTCTAACACACCCTCAGGATTTATGCATGACCTATCAGCCAGTTGGATTAATACCCTAGTGCATGATAATGTTACTCCCTTCAGCCGATTGTAAACTGATAATGGCATAACATTTATAGAAGCTCCCAGATCACATATTGCATGCTCGATTTTTATATCCCCTATAGTTATAGGCAAAGTGAACATACCTGGGTCAGCTCTCTTGGGCGGCAGCTTCCCCTGAACGATTGCTGACGCTATCCCTTCCACCATGATCTTTCCATCCTTCTGGGCTTTCCCGCCTATGAATTCTTTGATAAACTTTCCAAGCGGAGGTAGCTTCACGGCTTGGAGGAATGGTATGGTGACTTCCAGCTTCCCAAAAATTGTTAGGGTTTTGTATACTAGAAATCACCTTTCGAGTGATTGGATACTGTAAAACTCTAATGGTTATTTTCCAATAAATGCAACAGATTATTTTTGTCATAATGTTGTTATGTTTTACATTTAATGGTTATTTATTGCATATTTAAATGTATGAGCAAACGTAACAAAGTCTAAGTCTTTGTTTTAGTAGACCGGTTGTGGGCGTCGTCCAATTTAAGGTAACACGGTCAATTCTAAACAAAGAAAAATAAGAATTTCACAACCTAGATAGGCCTAGACTACCTATCGCGAAAGGTTGCAATGTCAGTCCGATTATTTCTAAACCTTATTGAAATAAGATGACGTTGGTGTGGTATAGCACTGAATGGATCTAACAGCAAGACGAGTCTTTATGCTATCTACTGAAAGACGAGGCCTTGAGAATTAATTTCTTAATCAATGTACGTTAGCATTGAGCATACGATATTGAGTATCCACTACTTTGACTTACCAAAGGTGTGGGTTTTTCGAAACCCAACGATCCAGGTATATTGGGTAGTGGTAATCATTATCTAGAGGTGCTAGGATTGCTATTATGTTGAAACGTGCGCGAGGAGAGTCTCGTTTGATAACATCCACAAGAGGAGCTCGAAACGAGATATTATTATTCGGAACCTCGCTAGTTGGAGTTTGATTACTCTATGAATAATAAATAAGAGTTTCTTACTAAGTCCGCTCTTGGAATTCGAAATATGTTAATTAATTAAGTCTATAGCAGACATTATTTAATTAATGGATGTTTCCATCTTAAGCGCGGGAAATAAATCAAATACAATTAAAGGAAACCCGGAATACTTGTAATTTCGGATTTGGAAGGCAATGCAATATTACTTATGTAGTGGCTGCTCGTAATATTCCAATATAAGCTTATATTAAATTGTGGGTTCAATTTAATTAGTAAAAAGCTAATTGGGTGAGGCCTGTTCCAGATTCTTCCTTAGATCCCTGACTGGGCCCAATATGTGACTTAAATAAATAGGAGAATAAAGGAGACAGAAAACACAACAATTAATTTGTAAAAATTTTCGTCCCCCCCCCTTGAGAGAGTTTTCGAAAATTGTGCTCCCTCCGTGAGCTGAGTTCTGTCTTCCATTATTCAAGTCCTAGTACGTTGGTGAGATTTGCCCACACAAATATCAGCGTATAGTCCGGGACACCAGTCAAAAGATCCGAGGTCTTGTATTGAAGATCTTTACGTGGAGACGAAGCAAGCCATCATCGATTCTTGATTGAATCAACGAGGTAAATTGGCTAATTCCGTAGTAAGCATGTTTTAGGAATTTTATGTGCTAAAGCATGTTTTAATTCAAGTTATGAGCATGATACATGTGATAATTACGCGAATAGATTTTGTCTAAATAATCTGCTAAATAGATCAAATTCATGTGATCCGTTTTGCCTGCACGCTTCCACTGCCAGCCCCTTCAGTTGGTATAAGAGCCAGTCTTTGGCTCTGATTATTTGGATTTAAATTTCGCGAAATTCATGTATGCATGTATTATTTGATTGCGAAGCATGTTCTTGGTGTGTTGTTTAATTAATTATGCATGATGAACTCAAGAACTATCGATTCTAAGAACTTGAATTGCTCGAACGCACCATGTGCGATCGAGATAGGGATGTCGAGACAGTGGGAGCCGGGAGCCGTGATCAAGGGGTGACGCGCAAACGAGTGGGGACTCGTGCGCGCTGCCGGCCGAGACCACACGCACCAGACGGATCCCGGGTCAAGGTCGAGACGGCGGTGACTGGCGCGGAGTGGTGGCTCATCCGAGAGCCACTGAGACACCGCGAGACACCTGGCCGAACCCTAGGCGGAAGGTCCGAGCTGGCCGAGAGCGGGCGCGCCACCGTGCGCGCCGCTGGCCGAGAGCTCGCGACACACGACGGCTCGGAGGGTAGAGCCGGGCGCCGAGACGCTGGCCGAAAGGCGCGCGCATGCCTAGTTGAGAAGCGTCGGCACCCGACGAGCCGAGACGCCGAGACAGGCGTCGAGCAGCTAGCCGAGAGGCGCATGCCGCCGTGTGCGCGCCTGGCCGAGAAGCTGCGACACCCGACGAGCCAGGCGGCCGAGACGCTGGCGCGCCACCTGCGCGCCGGTGTCCGAGACGCTGCATGCGTCGTGATTCGACAACGAATTCGTCGGATCTTCGTCGTTCATCGTTTGTTCGAACCTCGTACGATGAGATAACGATGAAAGATTATTTTAATGATTATTTAATTATTTTATTAAAAGATATCATTAAAATATTATTATTTAATGGAAATAAAATCTTTTTGGAAGATTTACCTAGATTTTAGGAATATTTTTATTATTATCTATATCTATGGAAATAAATAATATTATTTTATTCCTAGATGATACAGATGAGAATAATTTAATAGTTTCCTAATATTTATCTAGATTTAAGGAATATTTTTATTATTTTCTATATCTATGGAAATAAATAATAATATTTTGATTCCTAGATGATATGGATAAGAATAATTTAATAGTTTCCTAATATTTATATATCTAAGATCCTAAAAGGGATAGATATGTATGAATACATTAAATAATGAAATATCTCTTCCTAATCTTGAATAATTTAATAGTTTCCTAATATTTTTATTATCGCCACCTGCTCTGTGGGGACAATAATCCTAAGAAAATAGCAAGTTCATGAGGGCTGGCTTCTCAAATATAAATAGTATGAACTAGAATGTAGTTTCCAATATTATCGCCACCTGCTCTGTGGGGACAATAATCCTAAGAAACTGCGAGATTCAGAAGTTCACACAGGATTTATGAGATAGCTTGATCTTGTTAGCAGCACACAAGCATTGTTATGGGAGTGTGTTGTAGAAATGAGACTCTGTAATGCTAAATTCGGTGGTCTTGCTTAGGCAACATTAGGCGGCCATGCCACTCTGTGGTCTCTGGACTATTCGTCGGTGTTGTGACCAGTAAAATTGTAAGATTTTAATGCGTATTGACTTCCTCTAGAGGGTATAAAATTTTAATTTTACAGTTGTAAGATTTTGAAAAGTTTTATGGTTAATCTAATCAAACTTCTTACATAAATTTATGACAATAGTAAAATACTCTGTTTTGCAGTGCAAATCAAATCGTCAATATGTCATTCAATCCTCTTTCCGCAATTCTCAAAGAAAATAAACTCGAGGGCCAAAATTACATAGAATGGAAACAAAATTTGGACATCGTTCTCACAACAGATGAGTACATCTTTGTGCTCACCACCCCGCGACCTCCAGTGCCGGCGGCTACCGCTGCGGCAGGAGTCAGAGATGCACACAGACGGTGGCATAAGGCGAATGAGATGGCTAAGTGCTACATGTTGGCATCTATGTCTTCAGTACTCAAGCATCAGCATTCAGCCATGGAAACAGCCGCCGAGATTTTGCAGAATCTCAAAAATCTTTTTGGTACTCAGAATCGAACGGCGAAGTCTCAAGCCTTTCGGAGTATCATGTCGAAGACAATGAAGGAAGGCTCGTCTGTGAGGGACCATGTCCTCGAGATGATGGGCCACCTCAACCAAATTGAGGTCTTGGGAGGGACGATCGATCCCGAGTCCCAGGTGACTTTCATCCTTCAAAGTCTTCCCCCTAGCTTCCAACAATTCAAGCTCAACTTCGAGATGAACAAAAGGAATTACACCTTGGCAGAGTTGTTGACTGAACTTCAGTCGGCAGAGGACCTTATGGTCCAGGCTAAGGTCGAAGGAGTCTCCATAGACTGTAAAGTCATCCATGAATATTTCTATGCACTCCTCGATTAGATCGGAAAATATGCTCATCATGCATCGTTGGAATGTTCCCGGAGCATTGCAAAGACCAAACGGCATGCGTCTGTACGCGTAGGTTCCAAATGGGCAGGTGAAGGTGGTCTTATCCTGATCTTCAGGGTCCACGTAGATTTGAAAATACCCTCTGTACCCATCCAAAAAAAAAAGTACTTCTTCCCCGCCAGTCTCTCCAACATCTGATCGATGAATGGTAGGGGGAAGTGGTCTTTCCAGGTTGCGGCGTTCAACTTGCGGTAGTCTATGCACATCCGCCAACCAGTGACTAGCCATGTTGGTATCAGCTCATTCCTTTCGTTTTGAACTACTTGAATCCCGGACTTCTTGGGAACCATGTGGACATGGCTGACCCACTCGCTATCGGGTACCGAGTAGATAATTCCTAATGACAGCAACTTTAAGATTTCCTTCAATATTTCCTCCCGCATATTGGGGTTTACCTTCCTCTTCGAGTCTCGATGTGCTTTCACTCCTTCTTCTAGCCTGATATGATGCATACAGACATCGAGGCTTATCCCTACCAGATCTGTAAGGCTCCATCTAATTGCTTTTTTGTTCTTGCCTAGAACGGTCAGTAGCTTTGCTTCTTGTTCTTTTGTCAGGCTGCTGCTATTGATCACCGGGTACGAGTTTTCGTCCCCTAGGAAGGCATACTTCATATTCGCCGGCAGCTTCTTCAATTCAACTTGTGGGGGAAGTGTATCAGCTGGTAGAATGCTCCTTGCAGCATCCCCCTCCTTTTCCAACTCTTCATCTGAAACTTCATCCGTACTGACTGGTAGTTGTGCCCCTGCGGCTCCAATAAATTCTGATTTCTGGCAGAAATCCTTAATTGCTCATTCTATCTCTTTGTAAGTTAACCTTTGGCTACTGATCAGATCGAACCATGCAGCCGCTTCCACATCAGCCTGCTCATACACATCCAACGCTTGGAGTTTTTCCTGCAATAATTCGGTCTCAAGAAAATCTTGGACTAGGGGGTCAATCACATCAATATAGCAAATATTTTCAGAATCGATAGGCTTTTTCATGGCCTCATTGATATCAAATGTGAATTTCTCTCCATGAAAATCGATGCAAATTGTTCCCTCAGCCATGTCTACGATTGTCTTGGTCGTCCTAAGAAACGGTCTCCCTAAAAATATACCGCTAGACTCCCTAGCTTCAGACTCACTCATCTTGATCACATAGAAGTCAGCATGATAAGTAAAATCATGCACTCTCACCATCACATTTTCTAACACACCCTCAGGATTTATGCATGACCTATCAGCCAGTTGGATTAATACCCTAGTGCATGATAATGTTACTCCCTTCAGCCGATTGTAAACTGATAATGGCATAACATTTATAGAAGCTCCCAGATCACATATTGCATGCTCGATTTTTATATCCCCTATAGTTATAGGCAAAGTGAACATACCTGGGTCAGCTCTCTTGGGCGGCAGCTTCCCCTGAACGATTGCTGACGCTATCCCTTCCACCATGATCTTTCCATCCTTCTGGGCTTTCCCGCCTATGAATTCTTTGATAAACTTTCCAAGCGGAGGTAGCTTCACGGCTTGGAGGAATGGTATGGTGACTTCCAGCTTCCCAAAAATTGTTAGGGTTTTGTATACTAGAAATCACCTTTCGAGTGATTGGATACTGTAAAACTCTAATGGTTATTTTCCAATAAATGCAACAGATTATTTTTGTCATAATGTTGTTATGTTTTACATTTAATGGTTATTTATTGCATATTTAAATGTATGAGCAAACGTAACAAAGTCTAAGTCTTTGTTTTAGTAGACCGGTTGTGGGCGTCGTCCAATTTAAGGTAACACGGTCAATTCTAAACAAAGAAAAATAAGAATTTCACAACCTAGATAGGCCTAGACTACCTATCGCGAAAGGTTGCAATGTCAGTCCGATTATTTCTAAACCTTATTGAAATAAGATGACGTTGGTGTGGTATAGCACTGAATGGATCTAACAGCAAGACGAGTCTTTATGCTATCTACTGAAAGACGAGGCCTTGAGAATTAATTTCTTAATCAATGTACGTTAGCATTGAGCATACGATATTGAGTATCCACTACTTTGACTTACCAAAGGTGTGGGTTTTTCGAAACCCAACGATCCAGGTATATTGGGTAGTGGTAATCATTATCTAGAGGTGCTAGGATTGCTATTATGTTGAAACGTGCGCGAGGAGAGTCTCGTTTGATAACATCCACAAGAGGAGCTCGAAACGAGATATTATTATTCGGAACCTCTTGGAATTCGAAATATGTTAATTAATTAAGTCTATAGCAGACATTAATTAATTAATGGATGTTTCCATCTTAAGCGCGGGAAATAAATCAAATACAATTAAAGGAAACCCGGAATACTTGTAATTCGGATTTGGAAGGCAGTGCAATATTACTTCTGTAGTGGCTGCTCGTAATATTCCAGTATAAGCTTATATTAAATTGTGGGTTCAATTTAATTAGTAAAAAGCTAATTGGGTGAGGCCTGTTCCAGATTCTTCCTTAGATCCCTGACTGGGCCCAATATGTGACTTAAATAAATAGGAGAATAAAGGAGACAGAAAACACAACAATTAATTTGTAAAAATTTTCATCCCCCCCCTCTTGAGAGAGTTTTCGAAAATTGTGCTCCCTCCGTGAGCTGAGTTCTGTCTTCCATTATTCGAGTCCTAGTACGTTGGTGAGATTTGCCCACACAAATATCAGCGTATAGTCCGGGACACCAGTGAGAAGATCCGAGGTTTTGTATTGAAGATCTTCACGTGGAGACGGAGCTAGCCATCATTGATTCTTGATTGAATCAACGAGGTAAATTGGCTAATTCCATAGTAAGCATGTTTTAGGAATTTTATGTGCTAAATCATGTTTTAATTCAAGTTATGAGCATGATACATGTGATAATTACGCGAATAGATTTTGTCTAAATAATCAGCTAAATAGATCAAATTCATGTGATCCGTTTTGTCCGCACGCTTCCGCTGCCAACCCCTTCAAAAATTGACATGTAATCCACTGGATTTTCCTTCATCTTCTTGTTACGAAACGGTAAGGGAATGGTTTCTTTCTTTTCTCCTCTTCAATCGGTCCTTCAACAGCCTTCCCGGAGTTTTCCTTGGGTACATTCTGGGCTGGAGCCTCCTTTGTGGGTTCCGTTTCCTTAGGAGGGTCTCTCCTGGGCAGTACGCCTCTTGTCTCACCTTTTTCTAATGGTGCTTTATCCAAAAAGAATGGATCCTGCATCTGAGGTAGAGGTCTGTTGAGCTCTCTTTCCGAGATGACGTCCTTCAGTATATTCGTCCAACTAGGCTCTCCATTAGGCTTCCTTGGTTGGGGTCCCTCATAGGTAGGACTCGAATAAAGAAGACAGAACTTTCTCACGGAGGAGGAGCTGAAGAACTCACGGAGGAGAAAAGAAGTAGAAAAAGTCATTCCTCTTCTAATTAGAGAGAGGGATGAAAATTCTCACACTAAAATTGTTTTTCTGTCTCTTTTATTCTCCTATTTATAATAGTTCATATTGGGCCCAGTCAGGGATCTATGGAAGGTTTTGGATATGGGCTCCCCCAATTAGCTTTTTACTAATTAAATTGAACCCACAATTTAATACAAGCTTATATTGAAATATTACGAGCAGCCACTACAGATGTAATATTGAACTTCCCATCCAAATCCGAAATTATAAGTATTCCGGGTTTCCATTTTATTTATTATTCATTTCCCGTGCTTAAGATATAAATGCCCATTAATTAATTAAAGTCTGCTATGGACTTAATTAATTAACATCTTATTAACTCCGAGAGTAGACTTAGCAAGAAACACTTATTTATTATTCATAGAGTAATAAAACTCCAACTGGCCAGTTTCCGAATAATAAAACCTTGTTCAAGCTCCTCTTGAGGACATTATCAAAAGAGACTCACCTCGTGCGCGATTCAACATAATAGCAATCCTAGCACCACTAGATAATGATCACCACTACCCAATATACCTGGATCGTTGGGTGACTAAAAACTCGCACCTTTGGTAAGTCAAAGTAGTAGATACTCAATATCGTATGCTCAATGATAACGTACATTTATTAAGAACTAAATATTTATCAAGACACCGTCTTTCAGTAGATAGCATAAAGACACGTCTTGCTGTTAGATCCATTCAGTGCTATACCACACCAACGTCATCTTATTTCAATAAGGCTTGGAAATAATCGGACTGACATTGCAACCTTTCACGATAGGTAGCCAAAGCCTATCTTGGTTGTGAAATTCTTCTTTTTCTTTTGCAAAGCATTGCATAGAACCGACTGTAGTTACCTTAAAGTGGACGATGCCCACAACCAGTCTACTAAGCAAAAGACTTAGGATTTGTTTACTTCTTATGAATTTAAATGTTTATAAAAACATCTTATAAACGCAAAAGTAAACACAATGTAATAATATACTGATTCTATTCGTGCAAACTCTCGAATAATACTGAATCGGGTTAAAAGTGGATTGTAGAGTTTTTCCGTATACAAGCAAGATTCCTATTCGTGCGAATTTGCTCAAAACATGCTTTTCAGTATACCCACTGCCAAAAACTCTCCCACTTATACACAAAGCAGGTATTGGAGCTAGATATATCGAACTACCATTCATTTCACATCATGTTTGAAACATGTTGCCACAAAGGAATTTTTCTGTGAAAAATCTGTTTGGTTGTTCTCTGATAATATCTTTTGCGTCACTATGTCTTTGCTGCGTTCTTGATCTTTAATTAATTTCATCTCTCTATGTGATTGCCTAGCTTATGATCTCGTGTTCCTCTTGAGTTAGCCTGTGCTAGCGTAAAAATACTCATAGGCATACTCAAACTTACGATCAAAGCTACTAGGAGTATACTCCTAATGTAAACACATAAACTGAGGATGACTTACTCGATCACTGATTAGTCATAAGACTTAGTCAGTGTAACCCTAAGGACATTACATGAATGACTGGTAAACTAGAATATATGAAGTGAGGAAGAGCTTAGTCGGATCGTGTGCGTTTCGTGTGCTTACAGGGAACACTAATACAAGTGCTCGGTCAAGACACCGCGCTTCTTAAATCCACTGGATCACTAGGTCCAGGAACCCAAGGAACACAGAGTGTTGTTGTCGTTGGACACGCTCGACTCTCCTTCAAAAATTAATCCCTCAACCCAAATTACTATTAAATTAGTATAGGGAAGTGGGGTCGATCCCACGAAGATGGATTCGTGAATAGTGTTTAGAGACTCTGGAAACAAGCGGCTGCTGCCACGCAAAGGGTTGAGGTTTATAACAACTACCACTAGACCTAGGCACGGAATTTAAATGCTAGACCTAAGAAACAGAATACTTGTAAAATCAGACATCAACACCGAAAGAAACAATAACTCGCTAGACCGTGTAAATGATTAGCTAAATATGACTAGGCAAGAAGAATTAAAAAGTGCGGACCAGGACATTCAAATAAGGTAAGTACGGTAAAAGCTGCAACTAACAAACTCATGCAATTTCCTATCCAACTCAGAAACGTAAACGAAGAAAACAGAGCATACTCCTAGATTCGAACAGAATATAAAAATCAGGAAGCCGGAAACTCGCTACGAATCGGAAGTACATCAGATCTACATAAACTGAACGAAATGAAACGAAAACACGTAAGCTAGGCATAAAATTAAACTAACACGACTCAGATTCACGTTGAATGCTTAATCCACTCCGGATCCAAGACATCCGAACTCAACACCCAGCACAATCAACTCCATAGCTCCGATTCTCACAGATCTACTCAAATCAACTCCAGATCTCAACAATCACAGACAACCCTATGACATCAACAAGTTAAGAACCCGATTCATCCACAAACAGACTCCATTCTCCCAGATCCAACCACAAACCTGCGATAATCTAGAAAACAACCAACTCCAACAATCCAACTCAGAATTCAAGTAAACATAATCGACAAACAAAGATCAACACAGTTGGCATAAACTAAAATGAAACTTGCATAAACACAGAGAATATCCAGAAAACAAAGAGGTCCGAGCCTCGAACAGCGAAGCTCGGCGAATTCAGCAGAAACGTAAACAGAAAATAAATTGTTTCTTCGCCCTCAAGTAGGACGGTGTTACCACCAGATCGAAAAGTGTGTAAGCTAGAAGTGAACCCCAAGTATGCCCTCAATTTCCCACGAAAGAACCCAAGTGTGTGAAGAAAAGTGAACTAAGCTACCAGCTGTTGGCGAGGTCTCCAACCGAGAAGATCCCTCCAGCGTGCATGCTTCTCTCTTTTATAGACGACGGCAGTAGCTTTTCCCCGTCCCCGCCGTGGCAGCGGCCCGGTGAAGCAGCAGCGGCAACGCGGCGGCGGTAGCGCGACGGCGAAGCTAGGTTGATGGCGAACCAGCGATGGCGACGACCGAGGACGTCAACTCCTCGACGACAGCGCAGAGGTGATGACCCGTCGACGGCGTCGAGCCGGAGAGAAGACGACGGCAGTGTGCCTTCGTCATGTGGTGGCGGACGATAGGAAGAAAAAAAAAAGAAAACGGGGAGAGAGAAAGAAGATGTGAGGAGAGAGAGAGAAGTGGGGAAGGAGTTAGAGTTTTGGGCCTTGTTTTAAATCTTTTAGTTTGGGTTTTTAATTTCTTTTGTTGGAAATTGTTGGGGCTTTCTAATTAATTTTGAGGATAAAGTGGCTAAGAAATTTAATCCCGGGTCGGTAATTGAGAGTTTAATCGGAGGAAATATTTAATTAAATCCCGGAAGACTTTTGGAAGAACGAATAATTTACCTAAGTATGAAATAATACTTTCTTTTTTGTTCAACGGTAAATAATTACGGAAATTTAAGTATGCGCTTAAATAATATTAGAAATTATTTCGACGTTATGGAAAATACGAGGAGCCAACGGAGGAAAGAATGAGCGTAAGCGGCCGACCGGCGTCGCACGCGACGCCTCGGGCGGCCGCCGAATAATTGAAAATGCATGAAAACTGAGAAAAAGGGAATAAAAGACTTTAATTAGAGTGCATGCATTCTAAATGTTTTAGTTATTGAGATTGATGTGCACTTTAATTGTTTTTCGAAAAGGTGGTTCGCACGCTCGTTAAAGTCGGATCGAGAAGTTATAAAAGGAAATTTCTAAGCTGTTGAGGTGGGCTTTATTCTTCAACGTTTATTTTAAATCAATATGTTTCCGGTGTTATAAGGATGTTTCTATAAGTATGTCATGCCGTGTTTATGTTTTGAAACTGCCTATCTGTTTGTCTACTAGAATAAAATTCTACTAGACTTTGATGGTTAACGAATTCGGGTCTAACTAGGGTCTACGCCCTACTTAGACTAGTGCACCGATGGGGATCGTGAGCCGTCCCCTAGGTCGGCCGGTCCAGTGATCGAGATTGTGGCCACAGTCTCGTTTCACATGATGGTTCAGATATGGTATTTGACGGAGGATGATGTTAGTCCGCGCGGACACTGTTTTATGGAAATGAATTTTTGTGCTTCTCGGTTCTTTTCCAAGTAAAACCCGGGATTCACACGATGATGGCTTGACTTATCTTAATGATGAATGTTTTTAGGCGTGAGTTCACTGGGTGCATCAAGTACTCAGCCCCTGCATATGTCTTCCCTATGTTCAGGTTGAGCGAGGTCGGGAGGCGGAGGATGTTGAGCGATGATCCAAGAACCTATTAGGTCACTGTTCCGGTTACTATTATGTCTCCATACATAGTAGTAGCTAAACTCTCAAAATTGCTTCCGCTACTCAATGGTTTCAGAATTTCTGTTATTTCCTTTGAACTGTTGAACTCTGTTATTTCCTTTATTGTCGAACTCTGTTACCTTTCATTTTGTAAACTTCGGGATTGAAACGTTAGTTAACTTAAATGGCATTTCGCCTTTGACTGTTAAGTTGTATTGCCTTGAATTGATTGTTTCCCCTTCTTCCCTGCTCCTTAATTCCCCCACTGGTCACGATTCCCCGTGCTTCCTATCCTTAGGAAGTGCGGTCGTGACAGCGGTACTGATCATGGTTCAAGGAAAATCATAATATGGACTGACAGAATCACATAAATGGGTTCATAAGTTTGTGAAAGGCAATCAAAGTCAAAGGGGCTATTGAAAACAAAAATCAAGTGGATTAGGTTTGTTAAGGCAAGGAACGAAATGTAGGCCTTAACTTCATTTTGTAGAAAGAAAGGTTCTATTATGGAAAGGATACATGAACTGAACCAAAAAGAATTTCACTCTGTAAGAAAGAACTTCACACAGACATGGTGACAAAATAAAAGGCTGAACAAAAGTTCGAAGAAGAATATCCCATAGAAAACATGTCTGTGAAACGTGATTATATTGAAGGACGTAACTGCAAGCAGCCTTAGGAATGAAGCTCAATAGCAAAGGCTCACAGAGTCAAAGTATGGTCCGTATAAATAATAGGTCAAAGAAGACTACAATCAATCCAAGTGTCCAAGGTTATGAAGGCAACACCACTTTCCATGAACTGAAAGTGAGTTATGACTCAATGGAGGAAAAGAAGCAATATGCATCACTTGCAAGGGGTGAATGAAACAAGTTGTTAAATAGACAATGGCTCACGGCTATTTGAAAGGTCCTGAAAGATAACTTCTTATAATCCAAGTAAGAACTGTTTATTAGAATAGTTTGTTCCAGCTATTAAAGTCGCACCTCCTTGTTCATCTTTCGCAAGCCGAAACTGGTAACATCGCTCTAAGAACTGTGGATTCCATGCTGAGATTCTTCGTGTCTTTGCCACTAATAACGATAGTTGAAATCCATCTCTTCATAAAATTCTTTGCCTGTCATAATGACTATCCTCGTAGGACATGGTTATCATCCCCGTGCTCCTTAGCAGGGTATGGAGATCATCTCCATCGTGCTTCCACTTACGCAAGATTAAACTATACTAATTTAAATCGCGAGTATGATCGCTCGCCGTTGCATGAAAATATCTCTTAGCATCGGTTCTTCTTGTCTCGCACCTTGACTTAAGCGTTTGCCTCAACTCTCATATTCTCGTACGTTCCATTGCTCGGAAAAGCAATAGTTAAGTTTTCAACTTAGAACTACGATTCACGGGGTTAACTAGGCTTATATTTTAGGTACTCTAAGTTCACCATACGATTCATCATCTCCTAGATCATCATCTAACGTAATTCATACCTCAAGATAAACACACCACATTTTCACATCCCATAACAAAACACTTTCGAACTTCACAATTATATTCAAAACTTTTGAAACAAAATTTCCTTACACTTTTGCACTTTCCAAAAAAAAAATTCCACATCTCACTTGTAAAAATAAAAGTTTTGACTCAAACTAAAACGTACTTTCACATCAACTTTCATCATCCGTATAAAACACTCCATAGACTAACGCATCATACTTCGCACCTCATAACATACATAACATCACACTTTCATAGCTCAATTTTCCAAACGAAAAAGTTATTATTATTTTTTTTTGTGTCGAAACTCAAATATTTTTTTTTTGTCAATTCATAAACACAACATTTTCCATTGATCAATTAATTTTCCCAAAAGAAAGAACTTACATGTTTTCATTTAAAGTTCAAAGATATTTTTTTTTCAAAAATTCCAACAACTTTCTACAACATAAATATTTTTCCTCAATCAAACTCCACTAGAACAACTAGTCATTAATATTACAAAACATCAACCACAAAATCCTTTTTCCATTTTTTTTACATATCAAACCATGCAAATCTTTCAAAACTCATAACACATTTGTATTCCTAACAAAACACTCATGCACTTCACATATATGTTTATAACAACATTTTTAGTTACTCATCTTTTCTCATAAATTTCAACATTCTCAAAACAACTCATCAATTTCTATTTTTGATGTAAAACACTCCATCTCCCTATGTTCGCATGCTTACATCGTAGAACTTTCATACATAACACATATTTACGATATTATGTCACTCATGCTCATGTTTCACATAAGCATACCAGAACAATATCACATTCTTACATACAACACGTGTTTAGATCATCTTGACAATCATGCTCATACTCAACAAAATCATACTATAACAACATCGTACTCATATATATATATATCACGCGCTTAGATTATCATGGCAATCATGCTCATATTCCACATAATCATGTCATTACAATTCATCTTCATGCATAACGTTCATTCACATGCATACACTTGCCAAACACCCTCATCATATCATCATCAATTACATGCATCGATCTCACATGCTTTCAACAACTTAAAACATACCTCACTTTCTTCGGTTGAGCGCGATGCTTTGGATGTTGAACCTTTGTTACACTTCTAGTCAATAAGGATTCACTAATCTAGACTTAAGACAAAAGAAGACTCTCGGACCAGAGCGAACACTAAGCTCTGATACCACTCTGTCACGACCGCCCATACAAGGTGTACCACAGACGCGTCGATCGTGACCGACATGCATGGATAACAATTTAAAGGAACAACTTAATTAACTTAAAGAAAGAAAAACAACTTAGTTTAAGGAGTTTACGGTTATGATTTTTTTTTGAAGAGACATAAGGTAAAATACTTGTAAAAAAAAGACAACGGAAAGAATTTGACTTAAGTAAAACAACAATTAATAACTAAAGCAAAACAACATTTAACTTAAATCTCGGAGAATACCATTTTCAAAAGGCAACGTAAATATTTGTTTAAAACCTATCACCACCATGCATGTTCAACCACAAAACACAAAGAAAAGATTAAGGTCTTGAGACATAGTTCAAATTATAGCAGCAGAAAAATAAGGTTTAAGGAGAGTCAAGGATAACGCCTATGTATGGAGACACAATGCATCCTAAGTACTTAAGCCAGCTCAACATCCACCACAACATCCCGCTCAACCTGCACATAAGAAAAATAATATGATGGGCTGAGTACTTGTTGTACTCAATGGGCTCATGCCGAAAATATTTTAATAAGTTATGTCATCCATGCCAGTGATCTCGAGTTTTATAGTAAGAAATATCACGAGAAACCCAAAAATATTCAAGTCTGGCCAGACAAATTTATCTCCCCATTTTCCACATCAATCCATCAATCACAATCACAGTGCGACGAAAGTGTGGCCACACTATTCGCTCACGATCCCACCAGTGTACACAGCCTAATAGGGTTTGCGGTCCTACTCAGACCCGAATTCGTTTCACAACACAGCCATATAGCCTAACGGAGTAAACTCATACGAACTAGGCATCAGGCACACAATCTCATAATAAAAACAACATGGCATGATATAACAGTTAAACCACCCTTATAACGCCACATAGCATTTTCGGAAAAGTAAAGAGGTTTGAAAAGAAAGCCTACCTCGTTCGCCTAGCAATTCACAACTCAACTTATAGCAACTCTCGATCCTCGCCTTCCACAACAACATTTTACTATGCATGTTCTATAGCTTCTCTCTCATCGTTTTTCTCAAATTCCCCAAACCAACATACGTCACAAAGGTGTAAAGACACACGTAACACATTCCAACTTATCACAAGTGATTACACCATTTAGACACGTTCCTTGGACATACATGCATCATACAATACTTTTAAACTTGAAACTAGGCGTCATTTTAACAAGGCAGAAAACTGGCAGAACAGAGCGACCATTTTGTAAAAATCCCTATAATTTCACCCGACCTCAAAAGAAGCTAAATTTTGGTCACAATACAGAGGACACATTCAAGTTCATCCATGAAAATTTTCACACCGAAATCACGTCATTTAGTCAGTCATATCACATAACAAACTCTCTGGTCGGAACATAAAATTTCTGACAGCACTGCGTAGTTTATTTGAAAAATTCACCATATATTCATCCCATGCCCAAAAAGGCTAAAACTTTAATACAACTCAGAAGACACTTCAAATGTTCATATAGTTCAAGAATCACGTCAATCGGAGGTCATTTGGTCAGTCAAACAGAAAACGAAACATTCTTGGCGAGAACACGAGTTTCTGGCAGATTTGCGCAGTCAATTTCAAAAATTTATTAAAAATTCATTTTTCGATAAAAAGGGCTGAAATTCACACGAGACGGAAGAAACACCTTGAAGTTTACTCAGTAAAATTTCATAGCAAATCTCGTTCGTTTGATGGGTCAATTACAGATCATAAGCTGCTGGTCGTGCACCACAGATTTCAGGTTCAAGGTTCGTAAATAGGGTTTTCATCCTCCATCACACATCCACCGATTTTTCATGCTCGAAATCACATAATCATGCTTACACGTTTCTCATACACATATTTACACATAAACTCACATCATTCACCAATACTCCAATCCAATATCACAAGGTTTCAATCAAACACACAATACCATCCAAGTTCTTACGAAAACACACTTTTCCCCCGTTAAATCTTGCGATCTATCAATCCTACAACCACTACATGCATGTAGGACTCAAGAACATGGTTCAAACGGAAAAGGATGAGGAAAAGTGAGTAAATATACCTTCTTTTACAAAAACAAATCGGTAGAAGCGAAGAACGAAGCGATCCGTCGGAAACTCTTGAAGGTACTTTCAATGGTTGCAAGAATAACCTTGAATGGAAGTTTTTTTTTTCTTTGAGATGGGAGAGTGGGAGAGGAGAGAAAAACCGTGTGGGAGAGTGAGAAGGGAGGGGTGGCCGAAAATTGTAGGAGAAATGGGGGCTAGGGTTTGTTTAAGTGTTAATTATTTGCTAGGTTTAAGTCCATGGTGAATTAAATAAATAAATTGTGGGGAATTAAAAATATAGGCTAATGAATAAAAATCCCACAATTACAAAGAGCCTAATTTTCGAAAATTATGGCTGCAAATTAACAAGGGATTATTTGATATTTCTTGGAGAGAAATAAATCCACAACTTAGGAAATGAAAAAAGTAATGAATACAAGGAAACAAATAAATTCAATCTCCAAGTAGGAAAAATGGGTGGGGGCCGAAAATTTAAAGGAGAATTGCACAAGGGGATTATTTAAATCCTCAATTAAATAGAATAGGATTTAAATTTGGAAATTTCTTTATGGGAAAAGACTCCCATAAAATAGGTAACAAATAAATTAATTTCCACAAGGAAAATAAAAGCATAATGGGCGTGTGATATGGAGGCAAAATAGAAGAAAAATATTCACATCCCCAATTCATTAGACATAGGTATGTATTTGAATAAAAAAAAGGATTCCACAAAATAGGAAACAATAATTTATCCTCCAAAATTTATTGGAGGGGCCGAAAATTACTAGGCTCAAATAGCCAAGGAAATATCCCCACTCTCTATTTATTTTGGGTGAAGAAATAAATTATAACATGATTTAATTGGGTTAAATTCAAAAGAAGGGGGTCAATAATGCACCAATTAAATCAAAGGAAAAAGAATAATTCATTCTCCTATTTTAAATAGGAAATTTTCGAAACTCCCAAGGATAAAAGAATGGAGTTCGAATTTCATGTAGTGCAAATTTAGGGATCTTTTGGTTTGGATTTAATTTGGATAAATGTCCCAAAACAATTAATTAAATCCACGAAATGAAATACTATCTCAATAATTAGGGAGGGCCGAAACTTTCAATGAATTGACTCGAGAAAGGATAAATGCATGATCCTATTAATTATTTCCCCGCATTGGAAACAAATATAAAATCTCAAGCTCATCATTCCACATTAACCACGACAATTTATTTTACGCAAAACACTTAATCACATAGAAACAAAAGTTTCATAATTCCAAGAATTCAAAATTCAAATAACATATAAGAAGAGTCACAAATGTTTGGGATGTTACATTGACACAGACATTGTTACAAAAGAAAAGCTGAACAAAAGTTCAAAGAAGAATATCCATAGAAAACATGTCTGCGAAACGTGCCTATATTGAAGGACATGACTACAAGCAGCCTTAGGTATGAAGTTCAATAGCAAAGGCTCACAAAGTCAAAATATTGTTCGTATAAATAATAAGTCAAAGAAGACTACAATCAATCCAAGTGTCCAAAGTTATGAAGGCAACACCACTTTCCAAGAATTGAAAGTGAGTTATGACTCAATAGAGGAAAAGAAATAATATGCATCACTTGCAAGGGGTGAATGAAACAAGTTGTTAAATATACAAGGGCCCACGGTTATTTGAAAGGTCCTGAAAAATAACTTCTTAGAATCCAATTAAGAACTGTTGATTAAAATAGTTTGTTATAGCTATTAAAGTCGCACCACCTCGTTCATCTTTCGCAAGCCGAGACTGGTAACATCGCTCTATGAACTGTGGAATCCACGCTGAGATTCTTCTTGTCAATGCCACTAATAATGATAGTTGGAGTCCATATCTTCATAAAGTTCTCTGCATGTCATAATGATTATCCCCGTAGGATATTGTTGTGTCACGACCACATCTCCCTAGTCAAAGAAAGTGTAGCTATATCGCGACTAAAACTTACTGAAGCTGTCTCAACTCATCATAAGATCCTTAAATCAAAGGAAACATTGTCTGAAATGTGTTGAGGGTACAAATCATACTGAATCAGAGTAGTTATGAAACAATTGTCTTTGCTAAAAGCAAGTTCTTAATTTGCGCAACGGAAGAGTACCAAGACAGATGTAATATATATGAAGACATACTACACCAGCTATCTTCCTACTTATTTAGCCTTCTGTCCCAACACCTCCTCGGCTTTGACAACGATTAACCTGCACATTAAGGAAAACAATATGCAGGGCTGAGTACTTGATATACTCAGTGGGCTTATGCCGAAAACTGTTTTCTTTTAGTTGTCAGCCAAGCTGAGTGAACGGGGAGTTTTTCTGAAAACAAGTCCCGGTCACTAAAATCTGTTCTTTCTTTCTGAAATAGACTGCAGTCTTTTAAACTTCTGATGATATGCCATATCAAACTGCGTGAATCGGGAATGTGGCCACATTCCACAATCACTGGGCTGGCCAACCTGGCGCTAGCTCACGACCCCTGGACCGGCCAACCTGGAGCTAGCTCACGGTCCCTATGTGTACACTAGTCCGAGTAGGATTTACTGACCTACTGGGACCCGAATTTGATTTAATTGGTTGACATAGCCAATAGATAGGCAATCATAAAACAAAACATGGCATGATAACTCATTCAAATAATCATGTTTTCACTTAAAACACGCTTTAAAAGAAAGAAGAGAAAGCCCAATTAATAGAATAGGCTCAATTAATCATTAATTTAGGGAGACCCTAAATTCAATTAAGTTGTGACCCAAAAGTAATTTATTTGCATTGGCCCAAAAACTAATGGCCCAAATACTACACTCCCAATCTGTCGGTCGTCTCTCTCTCATCTCTTCTCCAAATTGAATTTTTTCACCCTCAAATTAAATCTCAAACCCTAACTTCTCCATCTCTCTTCCTCCTCTCGATGACATTGCAGGAAACTGCCCCTGTCGCGCCTCACGGAGGCGTCTGCCATCTTCGACGCCACCTTCTTCCTCGGTGAAACGACCGCTGGCCGTCGTTCACTGCCGTCCCCAGCCGGCGCCTCGGCTGTGTAGCCGTCTGCCTCGCCGTCCCGGTGCCATCGGAGCAGAGAAGAGGGGCGTCGCCTCTCGGGGAAAACGTCGTCAGGTTGGACTCGGGCTGCTGTCCGGCGTGATTCGAGGCGCATGCTTCGACAGCGGCTTCGCCGTCTCTCCTTCACGACGTAGCAACTAAGTCCTTAACTTAGCTTGTTTATGTTTTCCTTAGACGAAACCGGTTCTTATTACACGATTTAGAAATGGGCAGATTATGGTGTTTCTCTTACGAGCTTCAAACTAGAGATTGAACTGCAAAATCTTAGGCATATCGCCCAGTTATATTATGCTCGTTCCAGTATATCCCTATAAGGCATTTGAAAAGAACTTTAGTCGATTCTGGAGCTACTGGCTGTTGCTACTATTTCTAGTGTTCCTACAGTTATAGATTCTACTTGATGATGTTTCTGTCTGTGATGATTCTTAATTGATGCAAAGGGTAATGGTCTTACCTCTTGTGGGTGGGTTTCTGCACTGATTAGCATTTAAGTTTGCTACTTGTTCCTGTAACTGTTGTGTTGCATAATTCCTTTAATGGTATGTGGATGGGATTTGGTATGTATGGAGGGGCTGCCTTTATAGATGAGAGTGTGTACTCGTGTGGTTCTGATTTGGGTTGTTTTAAATCTTGTTTTATCTTGCAGCAACTTTAACTGCATTTGTTTCCTTGTGGTGCTAGTACTTTAGTTAATAATGGCTTGTTTGTTGTGGCAGAAAAGGAGCCCTTGTTTGGTTGTGTAACTGAAAGCTGCAGGGCTGTTGCTTTGTGCCAGGAAAAGAGATCTCTAGTTTGCTTATACATTGGTTGACCTCCTGTAAATTCTGTTGCTTGCTGGTGTTGCAGAGTGTACCGTTAGAGGCTGCAACAATTTGTTAGGGACAGAGGTGCAGGGCTGTTGTGGCCGTGGCCTTTCCTTAGCTCGTAGCCGCTGTACAAGGGCGGAAATGTAGGTTGCTGCAACCTCTACAGACTGCCCCATTTGGTGAGTCTATCTTACTCTTCCCGAAAGGTCCCGCTGCCTCTTTCCTCTTCCTATGAAGCATGTATTTCTCTTTGACTTTGTTTTGCTAGCTTTCATACTCGTCTTATGCATTCTCTTGGGTATTGTTTCTCCTGAGTTGGTTATCGAGAGGTTCGAGGGGCTAACCATCTCCAGCGACCAGCACACCGTCTCGGCCCAACTCCCGTCGGTAGTCAAGCCGACGGCCGGTGCTAAAAGTGCCGGAGCTAGCTCTCTTTCCCCCTCGTATTGTAATAGAGTAGCTCCATTTGTGAACATTCTTTCTTCCCCATGTAATAGTTAGTTGACGTGTCATTAGCTTGAAATTCTTTATACTATATTTATTTTTATTCAAGAAATAAAAATACTCTTTCATTCTTCATAAATTTCTAGTATTTATTTCTTGTTTCTCGAGAATCTAGGTCTCGACTATTACATTCTACCCTCCTTAACAAAAATTTCGTCTCGAAATTTCATCTCGGTTGGGTAAAAGGCTCTGGGTATTTCTATTTCGTCTGGTCCTCAAGCTCCCACGTCGCCTCTTCGCGGCCGTGGTGCTTCCACAGGACTTTCACTGTTACAAAGGTTTTATTTCTCAACCCTTTCACTTTTCTGTCCAGAATTGCTTCTGGCTTTTCTTCATAGCTCAAATCTGGTTCTAACACCATCTCTTCTTGGTGTACTATGTGTTTGGGGTCAAACACATATTTCCTCAACTGTGATACATGAAACACATTGTGAACATTCCCGAAGCTTGGCAGGAGTGCAAATTTGTACACCACAGGGCCAACTGTTTCTAGGATCTCGTAAGGTCCGATAAAATGCGGTTTTAGCTTGCCCTTGACGCCGAATCTAGTTGTCCCTTTCGATGGGGATACTTTCAGAAAGACTTTGACTCCTGCTTTGAACTGTAGATCGGTTCTGCGAACATCTGCATAGGATTTCTGTCTATCTTGAGCTTCTTTGATTCTCTCTCGGATCTGTCGGACAATTTCTATCATTTCCTCAACGGAGTCTGGTCCGAGAATCCTTCTTTCACCAACTTCATCCTAATAAAGCGGTGATCTACACTTCTTCCCATAGAGTGCTTCATATGGGGTCATATTTATAGTTGTCTGGTAACTGTTGTTGTAGGCGAACTCTATAAGTGGAAGTATTGGCTCCCAGCTTAGTCCACGGTCGAGCACTACGGCTATCGACATATCTTCTAATGTCTGAATCGTCCTTTCGGACTTTCCACCCGTTTTTGGATGGAATACTGTGCTGAAATTCAGCTGAGTGCCTAACTCTCGCTATAGGCTTATCTAAAATCTAGAAGTAAATTTTGAATCTCGATCTTAAGTGATCGTTACTGGTACACCATGTAAGCATATGATCTCTGGCATACAGATCTGAGCCAACCTGTCGGATCCATACGTGATTCGGATTGGTATAAAATGAGCACTTTTGGTGAGGCGATCTATAATCACCCAGATGGCAGTATTTCCTCGCTGGGATTTTGGCAATCCTGTCACAAATTTCAATCGCTATATGCTCCCATTTCCATTCTGGAATCTCGAGAGGTTGCAACTTCTCATAGGGTTGTTGATGTAAAGCCTTCACTTGCTGGCAAGCCAGGCATCTTTCTATAAATGAAGCTATGCTTCTCTTCATGTCATCCCACCAAGATTGCTTCTTTAAGTCCTGATACATCTTCGTACTTTCGGGATGGGCAGTGTAGGGCGTCTCATGAGCCTCCCTCATGATCACATTCCTAAGTGCCTCATCGTTGGGTACGCATAGTCTTCCTTCGAAAGTGAGAGCATTATCCGCCTCTTCGCGGTAATTATCTCCTGTTCCGGTCCTCACTCTGAGACGAACCTTTTCTAGGGCCTCATCGCGTCTCTAGGCATCAATGATTTTGGCTCTTAAATCTGGTTCTATGACCAAGGAGGAAATTCCGCTGTCCACTGTCTCCGGGGCTCTTACTATTTCCAGTCGCATCTTGGCGAATTCCAGGATAAGCTTTCCTCCTGTGTGAGGAAAGTAGCCATTGGAGGTGCAGTCTTTCTGCTCAAGGCATCTGCTACCACATTGGCCTTGCCTGGGTGATAATTAATACCACAGTCGTAGTCCTTGACTAATTCTAGCCATCTGCGTTGTCTCATATTCAGATCCTTCTGCTCGAAGAAATATTTGAGGCTCGTATGATCTGTGAAGATCTCACATCGAACTCCATAGAGATGATGCCTCCATATCTTTAAAGCGTGCACCACTGCTACCAATTCCAAGTCGTGCGTCAGGTAATTCAACTCGTGCGGTTTAAGCTGGTGTGATGCATATGCAATCACCTTGCCCTTCTGAATCAGCATGCACCCGAATCCGACCTTCGATGCATCTGTATACACCACATGGTCGACTCTCGTCTCCGGCACGGCTAGCACTGGTGTTGTGGTCAACTTTTCTTTTAGTAGTTGGAAGCTTGCTTCACATTCTGGGGTCTAATCGACTTTAACTCCTTTGTTGAGCTGTTGAGTCATTGGCCTCGCTATTTTAGAGAATCCTTCAATAAATCGTCGGTAGTATTCTGCCAGTCCTAGGAAACTCCGAATTTCATTGGGCGTCGTTGGTGACTGCCAACGTTGCACGACTTCCACTTTTACAGGGTCCACTCGGATCCCTTCTGTTGTCACTATGTGTTCAAGGAAGTTCACTTTGTTAAGCCAAAACTCACACTTGCTAAACTTAGCATAGAGTTTCTCGGCTCTTAACGTCTCTAAAGTGGCTCTCAAATTTTCCTCATGTTCCTTCTCGTTCTTCGAGTAGATGAGCATGTCATCTATAAAGACTAGGATGAACTTGTCCAAATATGGGCGGAACACGTGGTTCATTAGGTTCATGAACACGGTTGTGGCGTTTGTAAGCCCAAAAGGCATTACAGTAGACTCGTAATAGTCATATCTGGTGCGAAATACAGTCTTAGGTATATCGTCTAGTCGAACTCTCAGCCGATGATAACCCGATCTCAAGTCCATTTTCGAGAAGACCCCAGCTCCTTGCAGCTGGTCGAAGAGGTCGTCGATTCTCGGTAAAGGTACTTGTTCCTGTGGGTTAACTTGTTCGACTCTCGATAGTCGATACACATTCTCAAAGTTCCACCCTTCTTCTTCACGAAGAGTACCGGTGCGCTCAAAAGCGATACACTGGGTCGGATGAAACCCAAGTCTACTTATTCTCGTAACTGGATCTTAGGTTCTTATTTCTTAAGCGTCATTCTGTATGGTGACTGAGATAATATGACTGATTCAAGTCATTCGTTTAGTAATTTATTTCGTCTGGCCGATGAAGCCATTTCTAATCTTAGATTTCATCGTCAGATATTGAGTTCTCTAACGCTTGCATCGATCGTAATCGTAGTCATTGAGCTGACATAATGACCTCATAACCTCTCGCTTAGCTGAGGTAGTCTACTTTCACCGCTTTCAAGATGCTTTTGTGCTTACCGCGATTCTTTCGTCATGATTTAGTACAGACTTTGTTCTACTCGCGTTAATCCTTGAATACTGGATTAGTGCATGTGGAGGTGTTGGCTTCTTTCTCCCAACGCTACTTTCTCCATGCCCTTTTTGGTTCGACTGAGCGATTCATGGTGAAATAATCTAGCATGACTTTCCAAAGTGATCTAAATCTCGTGTCTAGATAAACACAAAACTCTATCGACAGCTCCTTTCTGGGCCACTTAATTGGGGCGTGGCATATCGTAGAATACTTCTCCGCGTTTTATTGCCAATGTTTGCCTTTACTCTATATTATAGGTCTCTAAACTCGTTCTCTTGCGATAACTCTTTAAAGAGGAATTTCGATTCTTCCTTTCATAGTAGGGATGGTGAGGGTAACGATGCTATCACGCGTTCCTCCTTCCCGAATGTCTCTCCAGCTTTAGCTTTTCCTGGCCTCCTCTCAGATGAATCCCTCTTGCTGATGGGATTTGTTTCGTCAAACATAAACTACGAACGTACTCGCATTTTCTCCATGGCTTTCATTACATAACCATGATTGAGTCTTTGTTCTTGTGGTTTACTTATCCTACTCGGAATAAGCCTTTTGATCGATCAAGCAGTTATATAGGTCTTTTACATCATCAGATGTCATTTAATCCACATATATTCCTTGATGTTTCTCTTCTCAGGGCTAGTTACTTCTCTACCTAACATAATATTCGATCTTCTACCAGCTTGTTACAAGCGGTACGTAAACGTGAAATATTTAACGCTTTGTGCCGTCGGTTATGCGACGCTTCTAGCTGGTTCCTCATCTTCTGCACATGTTTCAATAGAGACATATTTGTCATGCGTATCTGAAAGAAACCGAGACCATGCCTTTTCTGATAGTCTCGTATCAATAACTCGATGATTAATCTAATAGTCTTAACTTGGATTATTATTCACACATGAGAGTATGACTGAAAATTTGAAGGGCTCCTGAATACCCAATTGGACAAGAATAACATCTCTTGTTCAACTCATATGAATTTTCATCGATAATCGACCTTGAAGGTAAGTACTGAGTTCATTCAAAGAACTACGTAGCTCAACTGGTTTCAGATAAACTCATAGAAGCTGAGGCTCACCCCTGGTGGGAGCTAGAAATAATCATGAGATAGGTCATGAAAACTGGATGGAAATGAATTAACTGTAAATTTCCATAGTGAGCTGCCAAATAGGATAGTACTGTTGTCCAATTAAACTGAAAGGATCTGAGCATCAAGAATAGTGGTTCAAACATGTCACCGCCTAAGATGATCAACCGCGAAAATTTAGAAACGTAGGCAATTGCAATGAAGGAACATTGATCATGCTTCAAAGGCATCTTGATATGGAATAACAAAATCACATCAATGATTTCACAGGTTCATTAAGGAAATACATTGAAATGAACTATTCAGAAAATTCAGCTAGGCTAAGCTCGTTAGGGAAAAGTGCAATATGCTTGCCTTAACTTCAAGCTGCAGAAAAATTCCGAGACTAGGAATAATACATGTACTGGAACCGAGATAGAAAAATTTCACCACTTGTAGGGAAAATATTGCTACAACACGGTTTCAAAATAGGGAGGTGAACAAAAGTTCCAACACAATACGAAATTCTCTGAGAAAATATTTAAAAGGCGCGACCATTCTAGAGGTCAGATGTAACATCCCAAACTTTTGTGACTCTTTTAATACGTTATTGGAATTTATGAAACTTTTGTTTCTATGTGATTAAGTGAGTTGCGTGAAATAAATTGCCGTGGTTAATATGAATGATGAGCTTGAGTTTTTATTTTTTTGCCAATGAGGGGAAATAATTAATAGGATCATGCATTTATTTTTTCTCAAGTCAATTCATTGAAAAATTCGGCCCTCCCTAATTATTGAAATAGTACTTCTTTTTGTGGATTTAATTAATTGTTTTGGGACATTATTCCAAATTAAATCCAAACCAATGGAGCTTAAATTACACTACATGAAATTCGAACTCCATCCTTTTATCCTTGGGAGTTTCGAAAATCTCCAATAGGAGATTGGATTATTTTTCATTTGATTTAATTGGTGCTTTATTGACTCTCTTCTTTTGAATATAATCCAATTAAATCATGTTATATTTTATTTCTTAACCCCAAAATAAATAGAGAGTTGGGATTTTTGCCTTGGCTATTTGAGCCTAAATTTTCGGCCTCCTCCAATAAATTTTGGAGAATATTTTATTTGTTTCCTATTTTGTGGAATCCTTTTTTTTATTCAAATAAATTCCTATGTCTAATTAATTGGGGGTGTGAATATTTTCCTTCTATTCTCCTCCATATCACACGCCCCTATGCTTATATTTTTCCTTGTGGGAATTTAAATAATTGTTACCTATTTTATGGGAGCCTTTTCCATAAAGAAATTACCAAATTTAAATCTCATTCTATTTAATTGGGGATTTAAATAATATCCTTGTGCAATGACCCAAGAATTTTCGGCCCCCACCCCTATTATTTCCTACTTGGAGATTTAATTTATTTGTTCCCTTATATTCATTATATTTATTTCCTAAGTTATGAATATATTCTCCAAGAAGATACCAAATAAATTCCTTGTTGTGCACCTGGAATTTTCGAAATTCCCTCACCTCCCACAAGCCTATTTTATTCTTTTAATTGTGGGATTTTTATTTGTTAGCCTATATTTTAATTCCCCACAATTTATTTATTTAATTTACCCATGGATTAAACCTAGCAAATAAATAACAATTAAACAAATCCTAGCCCCCACTCTCCCTACAATTTTCGCCCCCTCTTTTCTCCCTCTCTCACACGCTTCATTCTTCTCCCACTCTCCCATCTCCAAAAATCTTCCATCCAACTCGTGTTCTTGCAATCCGTTGAAGTTATTTTCGAGAGTCTCCGACGAATCGCTTCATCCATCGTTTCTACCGATTCGTTTTGTGTCAAAGAAGGTATATTGCTCACTTCTTATCATCCTATCCGTTTTGACCATGTTCTTGAGTCCTACATGCATGTAGAGGGTGTAGGTTCGATAGATCGCAAGTTTTAACGGGAGGGAAAGTGTGCTTCGTAAGAACTTGTTGTTTTTGGCGTTGTTGTTTGAAATCATGTGAGTTGGATCGATTTATTGGGTGAATAATATGAGTTTGTATGCAAATATGTGTATGAGGAACGTGTAAGCATGATTATGTGTTTTCGAGCATGAAAAATCGGTGGTTGTGTTGTGGAAGTTTAAAAACCCTATTTTCGAACTTGAACCAGAAATCTGTGATGCACGACCAGTGACTTATGATCTGTGTTTGACCAATCAAACTAACGCATTTTGCTATGAAATTTTTACTGAGTAAACTTCAAGGTATTTTCGGTATCTCGTGTGAATTTCAGCCTGTTTTATCTAAAAATGAATTTTTAACAAATTTTTGAAGTTGACTGCGCAAATCTGCCAGAAACGTGAGTTCTCGCCATGAATGTTTCGTTTTCTGGTTGACTGACCAAATGACCTCCGATCGATGTGATTCTTGAACTATATGAAAATTTGAAGTGTCTTCTGTGTTGTGTTAAATTTTCAACCTTTTTGTGCATCGTATGAATTTATGGAGAATCTTTCAAAGGAACTGCGCAATACTGTCGGAAATTGTATGTTACGACCAGAGAGTTTAATATGTGATATGACTGACTAAATGACGTGATTTCGGTGTGAAAATCTTCATGGACGAACTTGAATGTGTCTTCTGTATTGTGACCCAAATTTAGCTTCTTTTGAGGTCGGGTGAATTTATAGTAATTTTTACAAAACGGTCGCGCAGTTCTGCCAGTTTTCTGCCTTGTTAAAATAACTCTTATTTTCAAGTTTAAAAGTATTGTATGATGCATGTATGTCCAAGGAACGTGTCTAAATGGTGTAAGCACTTGTGATAAGTTGTAATGCGATACGTGTGTCTTTACACCTTTTTGACGTATGTTGGGTTGGGGGATTGAGAAAGACGATGAGAGAGAGACGATAGGACATGCATAGTAATATGTTGAAGTGTGAGGCTGACTTATGTTGTCATTGACAAGGGTGTTGTGTATTCGTGAACTCGAGGATCGAGAGTTGCTAAGTTGGATTGTGAATTGCTAAGCGAACGAGGTGGGCTTTCTTTTCAAACCTCTTTACTTTTCCGAAAAATATTATGTGGAGATATAAGGGTGGTTTAACTGTTATGTCATGTCATGTTGTTTTTGTTATGAGATTGTGTGCCTGATGCCTAGTTCGTATGAGTTTACTCCGTTAGGCTATATGGCTGTGTTGTGAAACAAATTCGGGTCCGAGTAGGGCCGTAAACCCTATCGGGCTGTGTACACTGGTGGGATCGCGAGCCGTCCTTGCAAGTCGGCCGGTCTCGTGGGCGAATAGTGTGGCCACACTATCGTCGCACTGTGATGTGATTGATGGATTGATGTGAAAAGTGGGGAGATAAATTGTCTGGCCAGACTTGAATATTTTTGTGTTTCCCGTGATATTTTCTTATTACATAAAACTCGAGATCACTGCTATGGATGACATAACTATTATTAAAATGTTTTCGGCATGAGCCCATTGAGTACAACAAGTACTTAGCCCTGCATATTATTTTCTTATGTGCAGGTTGAGCGGGATGTTGAGCCGGCTTAAGTACTTAGGATGCGTTGTGTCGTCATACATAGGCGTCGTCCTTGACTCTCCTTGAACCGTATTTTCCGCTGCTATAACTTGAACTATGACTCAAGACTTAATCTTTCCTTTATGTTTTGTGTGTGAACATGTAAGGTGGTGATGAGTTTTAAACTAGTGTTTACGTTCTCTTTTTAAAATTTTATTCTTCGAGATTTAAGTTAAGTGTTTGTTCAACTTTAGTTAGTTGATGTATTTCTTAAGTCTAATTTTTCCCGTTGTCCTTTTTAAAAGTATTTTACCTTATGTCTTTTAAAAAAAAAATTTAACTTTAAACTCTTTAAACTAAGTTGTTTTCTTCCTTTAAGTTAATCAAGATGTTCTTTTTAAATTGTTATCCATGCATGTCGGTCACGATCGCCGCATTGTGGTACCCTTGTATGGGCGGTCGTGACAGAGTGGTATCAGAGCCTTGTTTTTTCGCTCTGGTCCGAGAGTCTTCTTTCACTTTAAGTCTAAGTTAGTGAACCCTTATTTGACTAGAAGTGTCACGAAGGCTCAACATCCAAAGCATCACGCTCAACCGATGAAAATGAGGTATGTTTAAATTGTTGAAAGTATGGAAGATTGATGCATGAAAATGTATGATGATATGATATGACGTTGACAAGTTACGCATGTGAATGAATGATATGCATAAGGATGAGTTGTAATGGAATGATTATATGAGCATGATCGGTATGATAATTTAAGCATGCATTATGTGCTTAAATATGATGTTGTAATAGCATGATTGCGTGGAATACAAGTATGATTGACATGATAATTAAGACATGTATTGTATATACAAAGGTGATATCGATATGGTATGAATACGTGTGAGCATGAACTTAGTGATGTTGCTAAATGTGTATAATGCGCGAAAATACTACCACGATAGCATGCAAAGATATGAAACGTTAAGACAACGACAAATTTTCAAACTACGCGACAAACTTAAGAACTTTTTCGAACAAACAATAATACTTTTGGTGTTTTAAAAGAAACTTTCATCTTCACATAGATGGTGCGAACGAAACGAACCGCGCTCAAGAGCAGTCAGTATAGTGCCAGAATGCGACAAGCGATATACGATTACGACCACTATGAGAGAGAGGAAGGCAAAGCCTTGAGAGAGGTTGTTGCCCGTTTTGAGACCCTATGGCGAGATGTCCGCGGGTACCATGTAACGGCCTATGGTGGCATAAGGAGACTAATTGAGTTGATGCCCGACAATTGGGAGCCTTGGATGGAAACAACAGCCAGTCGGTTCACGTGGTACGAACCAAGAAACCAGATGATGGCTGGCGACATGAAAGGTTTTCTAAAGGCCTTAACGTGTGCTTTGATTGACTCACGTTCCGAGCGACCACCGTCGACACAAGAAGGAAAAGATGAAACGGTATGGGAAGACAAAGACGTGATCGAGGTTAAACCCACGGCAGAAAGAGAAGCTGTACCACAAGAAAGCATGGTTCCGGGTTTTGAGGATGATTATGTGGAAGATAGCATGGATATCGAAGAAGCCCTCCGCATGGTTGACGAGTATCACGTAGAAGAGGAAGAGGACCCGGAAGAGGAAAAAGACCCGGAAGAGGATCTTAACACTAGATAGATGAGTGATGTTGTTTTTTTTTTCCTTAAGTTGTTAAGACGATGGAAGTAGTACCTTTTTGTTTTGCGATCAAATGCTATGTCTTTCTTTTCCCACGTTGTTTATGGAAGTTTCCCTTTTCATGTGCTTTTAAGTACTTGTGTTTTTTTTACCGTATCGTACGCGTGCATGAAAGCGATGATGTTTTAATAACGATGTACTCACAACGGTGCTAACCTGTGTTTTAGATCTACATGCCCCCAAGACGTAGACGTGGTCCGCGTGTGGAGAACAATGTGGGGGAACAGACAAAAGGAAGTGTTGGGAATCCGCCCCCGCCTCCACCACCACCTCTACCCCAACCAAACGAAAGGGAGTACATCAAAGCCTTTCGGAAAGAGAACCCACCCAAGTTCGATGGATTGGGAGAGCCCCCGAAGGCGGAGGCATGGGTACGCGACATTGAGCGTGTCTTTGAGTTTATGGGATGCACGGACAGAGAACGCCTGGCTTGCGTGACGTATCAGGTGACAGGACCCGCTGACTTTTGGTGGGAAACGAAGAAGAGAACTATGGACCCCGCTCGCCGTGAGGCGCTTACTTGGGAGGAGTTTAAGGAAGAAGTTTACAATAAGTATGTTCCCATGAGTTATCGACGGGCGAAGGTAGTGGAGTTCCACACTTTAAAACAAGGAAGTATGACGGTCACGGAGTACGACCGCGCCCTATGTGAGATGACTCGTTATGCGCCGGAATTGGTGGATACAGACGAGAAGATGGCCGCAAAGTTCGGTTCCGGCCTTAGGCCAGAGATAAGGGTAGCGGTGGCTAGTCGCAGGGGAATTCCTTATTCCGAGGTATTGGGTTGTGCCTTAGATGTGGAGGAAGCACTGCCCAAGAATGAGAGGACAACAAACCCTACCCCATCTGCACCCCAAGTGAACTTTAGAGACAAGAGGAAATGGGAGGGAAACCGAGCTCCTTTTGACAACAAGAGGCGTTTCTCCACTTTTCGGCAACCACAGAATCATGGGCGCCAAATTGTGCCACATCAGAGGGGAAACCCGCAAAGAACACCCTACTGTAATCGGTGCTCCAAGCATCATGTTGGGGAGTGCCGAGTTGGAGGCATTCGGTGTTATGCCTGCGGTGGAAACGGGCATATGTCTCGAGAGTGCCCAAACAACAACAAAGGTGGAGTGAAGAATGGGCAAGGACAGAGACCACCACAGCAACCTCAACCAATCCGACAAGTGGCCCCACAGCAAGCAAGGGCATATGCGCTCAAAGGGAATCAAGGGCAGGAACCTCAAGCCAGCAAGGACAAAGAGAATTTGGCAGGTATGGGAAAGCTCCAACAACTGCCTATTATTGTGTTGTTTGATACGGGTGCTTCGCATTCTTTTATTTCCATGTCATGTGTGAATGCTTTAGAACTCCCTACTGCAATGCTTGAATCGAATTTGAATGTATCTTCACCGGTTGGAGGATTGATTGACATTGTGAGAACTTGCTCGAACATAGAGTTTGTGTTAGGAGAATTAGGAGTAGTGGCCTAGCTTTTGCACGTTATGCCTTTGGAGAATGTAGACATAATCTTGGGAATGGATTGGCTTACCGAGAACCACGCAACGATTTACTGTAAAGAGAGGCAGATTTCTTTTCAAGCCCCGGGCGAAGAGCCGGCTATCTTGTATGGGATCTCCATGAACCGACGAACCTCCATAATCTCTGCTTTGCAAGCAACTACGATGATAAGAAAAGGGCGTCCGGCGTATCTGGTGTACTTGAATGGGGAGGAAAAGAAGGATTTTAAAGTGGAAGACGTGGCAGTGGTGCGAGATTTTCCCGAGGTGTTTCCAGAAGCTTTGCCAGGACCGCCACCCGACAGACAAGTGGAGTTCACTATTGATTTGGAACCAGGGTCGGCGCCAGTATCAAAGGCGCCATACCAAATGGCCCCTAAGGAGTTGGCCGAGTTGAAGGTTCAGTTGCAGGAACTGTTAGACTTGGGTTTCATTCGACCCAGTGTGTCACCATGGGGAGCGCCAGTTTTGTTCGTTAAGAAGAAGGATGGAACGATGAGGATGCGCATCGACTACCGAGAGCTTAACAAGATGACCTTGAAGAATAAGTACCCACTGCCAAGGATTGACGACTTGTTTGACCAACTTCGAGGAGTGGGCGTATTCTCGAAAATGGATTTGAGATCAGGGTATCATCAACTAAAGGTCCGACGAGAGGATGTGCCTAAGACTGCTTTTCGCACTCGTTATGGCCATTATGAATTCGTCGTGATGCCATTTGGGCTGACCAACGCCCCAGCCGTTTTCATGGACATGATGAACCGAGTTTTCCACGAGTATCTTGACAAGTTTGTGTTAGTCTTCATCGACGACGTGTTGGTATACTCGAAGAACGAGGAGGAGCATGGACAGCACCTACGAACAGTGTTGGAAACGTTGCAAGGGGAGAAACTTTATGCCAAGTTTAGTAAGTGTGAGTTTTGATTGACTCGAGTGAACTTCCTTGGTCATATTGTGACGGCAAATGGGATTCAAGTAGACCCAGCAAAGGTCGAGGTCGTACAGAATTGGAAATCGCCGAAAACGCCAAGTGAAATCCGCAGTTTCTTGGGATTGGCGGGATATTATCGACGATTCATCGAGGGATTCTCTAAGATTGCGAGACCGATGACGCAACTACTAAAGAAAGGAATTAAGGTGGTTTGGACGCCAGAGTGCGAGGCGAGTTTCCAACTATTGAAGGAGAAATTGACTACAACACCAGTCCTAGCGGTACCAGAACCCGACAAGGACTTCGCCGTCTATACGGACGCGTCGAAAGTAGGACTAGGATGTGTGTTAATGCAAGATGGGAAGGTGATAGCATATGCTTCCCGACAGTTGAGACCGAATGAGTTGAATTTTCCGACGCACGATTTGGAGTTAGCAGCAGTGGTGCATGCACTGAAAATTTGGAGACATCATCTCTACGGAGTGAAATGCGAAATCTACACCGATCACAAGAGTCTCAAGTACTTCTTCGAGCAGAAGGAGCTAAACATGCGACAACGACGTTGGTTAGAGGTCGTGAAAGACTATGACTGCGGTATTAATTACCATCCGGGCAAGGCGAACGTGGTCGCCGATGCTTTGAGTAGGAAGAACCAACCTCAACTGGCTTATTTCCTAACGCAAGAGGAAGCGCTGATTCACGAGTTCGACAAGATGAGAGTGGAGATAGTGAAAGCGCCCGAGACAGTGGGTGCAAGATTGGCGACGCTAGTGATTGAGCCAGATTTGAGGACCAAGCTCATAGAAGCCCAGCGACGTGATGGAAAGTTGGAGGAATTACGTGCGAAGGTGAGAGCCGAGAAGCTTGATCATTACCGTGACGATTGTGTGTGCCAAGCGATGAGGTGCTAAAAGAGGAGATTTTGAGTGAAGCGCACGACACGCCTTACACCGTACACCCCGGAAGCACGAAGATGTATCGGGATTTGAAACAACGGTTTTGGTGGAATGGAATGAAAGGAGACGTAGTGTCATTTGTGGAACGATGTCTAGCATGCCAACAAGTGAAGGCCTTACACCAACGGCTCGAAATTCCCGAATGGAAGTGGGAGCATCTAGCTATGGATTTCGTGACGGGTTTGTCAAAGTCACAGAAGGGCAACACTGCGATCTGGGTGATCATTGATCGACTTACTAAAAGCGCGCACTTCTTACCGATTAAGATTACTTATGGCGCGGACAAGTTAGCTAGGCTCTACGTGAACGAGATTGTGCGATTGCATGGAGTGCCAAAGACAATTGTATCCCAATTGTATCCGACCGCGATTTGAAGTTCACATCAAAGTTTTGGATGAGTTTGCAACGAGAATTGGGCACACAACTGAACTTCAGCACTGCATATCACCCGCAATCGGATGGGCAGTCAGAGAGGACGATTCAGACACTTGAAGATATGTTGCGAGCAGTTGTCCTAGATCGAGGGGAAAGTTGGGAAACTGTCCTACCACTGGTTGAATTCGCCTACAACAACAGTTTTCAAGCGACGATCGATATGGCTCCGTACGAAGCCTTGTATGGTAGAAAGTATCAATCTCCACTTTATTGGGATCGGCGAGAGGAAGATGTTAGGACCCGACGCTATAAAGGAGATGACCAAAATTGTGCATCAAATCCGCGCAAGGATCAAGGAAGCTCAAGACAGACAGAAGTCGTATGCTGACGTGCGTCGAACGGAAATCAAATTCGACGTTGGTGACAAAGTGTTCTTGAAAGTGTCCCCGACGAGAGGAGTTGTGAGATTTGGAGTGAAAGGCAAGCTGAAACCTCGTTTTGTGGGACCGTACGAGATCATCGACGAAGTAGGTCCTGTAGCGTATCGCTTGGCGTTACCACCCAGCCTTGGGAACGTGCACAACGTGTTCCACGTGTCGCAGTTGCGCAAGTACGTGTTCGACCCCAAGCATGTGATTCATCAAGAGGAAGTGATCCTAACCCCAGACATGAGCTACGAGGAAAGGCCCGAAGCAATACTAGATCGGAAGGTACAAGAGCTTCGAAACAAGTCGATAGCGTCCGTGAAGGTGTTGTGGAAGCACCATGGTCCCGAGGAAGCTACGTGGGAGTCAGAAGATAAGATGAAAGAAAAGTTTCCCGAGCTGTTTGTGTGAGACGTTTAAATTTTGGGACGAAATTTCTGTTTAGAGGGGAAGGATGTAACATCCCAAACTTTTGTGACTCTTTTAATACGTTATTGGAATTTATGAAACTTTTGTTTCTATGTGATTAAGTGAGTTGCGTGAAATAAATTGTCGTGGTTAATATGAATGATGAGCTTGAGTTTTTATTTTTTTGCTAATGAGGGGAAATAATTAATAGGATCATGCATTTATTCTTTCTCAAGTCAATTCATTGAAAAATTCGGCCCTCCCTAATTATTGAAATAGTACTTCTTTTTGTGGATTTAATTAATTGTTTTGGGACATTATTCCAAATTAAATCCAAACCAATGGACCTTAAATTACACTACATGAAATTCGAACTCCATCCTTTTATCCTTGGGAGTTTCGAAAATCTCCAATAGGAGATTGGATTATTTTTCATTTGATTTAATTGGTGCTTTATTGACTCTCTTCTTTTGAATATAATCCAATTAAATCATGTTATATTTTATTTCTTCACCCCAAAATAAATAGAGAGTTGGGATTTTTGCCTTGGCTATTTGAGCCTAAATTTTCGGCCTCCTCCAATAAATTTTGGAGAATATTTTATTTGTTTCCTATTTTGTGGAATCCTTTTTTTTATTCAAATAAATTCCTATGTCTAATTAATTGGGGGTGTGAATATTTTCCTTCTATTCTCCTCCATATCACACGCCCCTATGCTTATATTTTTCCTTGTGGGAATTTAAATAATTGTTACCTATTTTATGGGAGCCTTTTCCATAAAGAAATTACCAAATTTAAATCTCATTCTATTTAATTGGGGATTTAAATAATATCCTTGTGCAATGACCCAAGAATTTTCGGCCCCCACCCCTATTATTTCCTACTTGGAGATTTAATTTATTTGTTCCCTTATATTCATTATATTTATTTCCTAAGTTATGAATATATTCTCCAAGAAGATACCAAATAAATTCCTTGTTGTGCACCTGGAATTTTCGAAATTCCCTCACCTCCCACAAGCCTATTTTATTCTATTAATTGTGGGATTTTTATTTGTTAGCCTATATTTTAATTCTCCACAATTTATTTATTTAATTTACCCATGGATTAAACCTAGCAAATAAATAGCAATTAAACAAACCCTAGCCCCCACTCTCCCTACAATTTTCGCCCCCTCTCTTCTCCCTCTCTCACACGCTTCATTCTTCTCCCACTCTCCCATCTCCAAAAATCTTCCATCCAACTCGTGTTCTTGCAATCCGTTGAAGTTATTTTCGAGAGTCTCCGACGAATCGCTTCATCTCTACCGATTTGTTTTGTGTCAAAGAAGGTATATTGCTCACTTCTTATCATCCTATCCGTTTTGACCATGTTCTTGAGTCCTACATGCATGTAGAGGGTGTAGGTTCGATAGATCGCAAGTTTTAACGGGAGGGAAAGTGTGCTTCGTAAGAACTTGTTGTTTTTGGAGTTGTTGTTTGAAATCATGTGAGTTGGATCGATTTATTGGGTGAATAATATGTGTTTGTATGCAAATATGTGTATGAGGAACGTGTAAGCATGATAATGTGTTTTCGAGCATGAAAAATCGGTGGTTGTGTTGTAAAAGTTTAAAAACCCTATTTTCGAACTTGAACCAGAAATCTGTGATGCACGACCAGTGACTTATGATCTGTGTTTGACCCATCAAACAAACGAATTTTGCTATGAAATTTTTACTGAGTAAACTTCAAGGTGTTTTCGGTGTCTCGTGTGAATTTCAGCCTGTTTTATCGAAAAATGAATTTTTAACAAATTTTTGAAGTTGACTGCGCAAATCTGCCAGAAACGTGAGTTCTCGCCATGAATGTTTCGTTTTCTGGTTGACTGACCAAATGACCTCCGATCGATGTGATTCTTGAACTATATGAAAATTTGAAGTGTCTTCTGTGTTGTGTTAAATTTTCAACCTTTTTGGGCATCGTATGAATTTATGGAGAATCTTTCAAAGGAACTGCGCAATACTGTCGGAAATTGTATGTTACGACCAGATAGTTTAATATGTGATATGACTGACTAAATGACGTGATTTCGGTGTGAAAATCTTCATGGACGAACTTGAATGTGTCTTCTGTATTGTGACCAAAATTTAGCTTCTTTTGAGGTCGGGTGAATTTATAGTAATGTTTACAAAACGGTCGCGCAGTTCTGCCAGTTTTCTGCCTTGTTAAAATAACTCTTATTTTCAAGTTTAAAAGTATTGTATGATGCATGTATGTCCAAGGAACATGTCTAAATGGTGTAAGCACTTGTGATAAGTTGTAATGCGATACGTGTGTCTTTACACCTTTTTGACGTATGTTGGGTTGGGGGATTGAGAAAGACGTTGAGAGAGAGACGATAGGACATGCATAGTAATATGTTGAAGTGTGAGGCTGACTTATGTTGTCGTTGACAAGGGTGTTGTGTATTCGTGAACTCGAGGATCGAGAGTTGCTAAGTTGGGTTGTGAATTGTTAAGCGAACGAGGTGGGCTTTCTTTTCAAACCTCTTTACTTTTCCGAAAAATATTATGTGGAGATATAAGGGTGGTTTAACTGTTATGTCATGCCATGTTGTTTTTGTTATGAGATTGTGTGCCTGATGCCTAGTTCGTATGAGTTTACTCCGTTAGGATATATGGCTGTGTTGTGAAACGAATTCGGGTCCGAGTAGGGCCGTATAAACCCTATCGGGCTGTGTACACTGGTGGGATCGCGAGCCGTCCTTGCAAGTCGGCCGGTCTCGTGGGCGAATAGTGTGGCCACACTATCGTCGCACTGTGATGTGATTGATGGATTGATGTGAAAAGTGGCCAGACTTAAATATTTTTGTGTTTCTCGTGATATTTTCTTACTACATAAAACTCGAGATCACTGGTATGGATGACATAACTATTATTAAAATGTTTTCGGCATGAGCCCATTGAGTACAACAAGTATTCAGCCCTGCATATTATTTTCTTATGTGCAGGTTGAGCGGGATGTTGCGGTGGATGTTGAGCCGGCTTAAGTACTTAGGATGCGTTGTGTCGTCATACATAGGCGTCGTCCTTGACTCTCCTTGAACCGTATTTTCCGCTGCTATAACTTGAACTATGACTCAAGACTTAATCTTTCCTTTATGTTTTGTGTGTGAACATGTATGGTGGTGATGAGTTTTAAACTAGTGTTTACGTTGTCTTTTTAAAATTTTATTCTTCGAGATTTAAGTTAAGTATTTGTTCAACTTTAGTTAGTTGATGTATTTCTTAAGTCTAATTTTTCCCGTTGTCCTTTTTAAAAGTATTTTACCTTATGTCTTTTCAAAAAAAAATTTTAACTGTAAACTCTTTAAACTAAGTTGTTTTCTTCCTTTAAGTTAATCAAGATGTTCTTTTTAAATTGTTATCCATGCATGTCGGTCACGATCGCCGCGTTGTGGTACCCTTGTATGGGCGGTCGTGACATCAGAACTGTAAGCATCATAAGAATGAAATTTCATTGCATGAGTCCAAGAAATCAAGATATAGATCTCCTATGTTGTGGTTCAAAGAGACAACAACAAATAACGATGCTTGAAACATAAGAGTATCCCAAATTTGGGAACTGAAACTGAATCACCGCTTTCGTGAAAAAAATGAAAGTGGCGTATTTCTTACAAATATTATGAGTCAATCACAAGTCTTAAATAGATGAGAGGACATCGTTGTCCAGGAGGTTCAGAGAATGTCTGAAGAATCAGCTCATTCTGAAGGTCAGAGATATAAACAACTTTAGAATTTATGACCGGAGCTTACACAGTCAAAACATTACTCTTTATGAACGATGAGTCAAAGGACTACAGTCCATAAACTGGAAGTGAGTCAAATCTTGCATAGAAAAAAAGGAATACTGACATGTTACTTGCGAGTCAAACTAAAGTCTGAATAGACGGGGTACCGTCCTTTGGGAGGACTCTTAGAAGGAATCTCATGGAAATCCAAGTAAGTACTATTGATTATAATCATCGGTTCTAGTTATGTGACACTTCTTTGCTGGTTCATGTGGAGCTCGGACATGATAACTGTGTTCTAGGAAACCATACATTCCATGCTGGGGTTTCTCGTGCTATTAAACTGATAATTGCAGCTGGAGGCCATACTTTCATATTGTTCTCGATAACTTAGAACGCTGATTCTTTTAAAATATTGCATTCTCCATCGTGCTTCATAGCACGCTATAAGTATCGTTTCTTGGATACGTAGCCACTTGGGCCTGTTACGCCAGCTTAGATCACTTTACTAGATCGCGGGTACGATCTCTTTTCGTGTAGGGATGTATCTCCCGAACAGGATCGAAGGTACACTATTTTTCGTTATGACTGGGTCTTTATAAAGACACTGAGAACTTCTTGGTTCATCATTTAGTATACATGTATGTTTATATATACTATCTGTGTGCTCAAAGGAAATGGACTTCCTTTCATTGCTGTCTATAGGTCGTGCAATGGTACTCCCTGTTTCGTTGTTACTTTATCCCTAACTGATGGGTGCAGTTAGTCTCGTCGCCCTTGAAGGCAGTACCAAGTTCTCATTCTGCTAGTTCTTGGTTGCATGTGTCTCACCTAAGGTACTTTTCTAAAGCACTCTAGGTTCGCATACATAGTCCACATGACAGCTATACATTTCTGTCAAGCTCTTTGATAAAAATCACAGATACATTAAGCATATCTCATGCAAAGTATCAGCTATCACGTTGCATCACGCAAACATTTCGAATAACATTTTCGTTCCCATATAGGGCTGTGAAAATTCTTTTCTTTTCCTGAAAATCTAAAAAAAAATTCATTTTCCTTCTCAAATGGAAAATATTTTCTTTCTTTAAAACTCTTTTCTGGACGAGCGGGCATTGTCGCGACCGCCCATACAAGGGGTACCACAACGCGGCGATCGTGACCGACATGCATGGATAACAATTTAAAAAGAACAACTTGATTAACTTAAAAGAAGAAAAACAACTTAGTTTAAAGAGTTTAAGGTTATAATTTTTTTTTGAAAAGACATAAGGTAAAATACTTTTAAAAAGGACAACGGGAAAAATTAGACTTAAGAAATACAACAACCAATAACAAAAGTAGAACAAACACTTAACTTAAATCTCGAAGAATAAAGTTCTCAAAAGACAACGTAAACACTTGTTTAAAACTCATCACCACCATACATGTTCAAACACAAAACATAAAGGAAAGATTAAGTCTTGAGTCATAGTTCAAATTATAGCAGTGGAAAAGAAAAGGTTTAAAGAGAGTCAAGGATAATGCCTATGTATGAAGACACAACGCATCCTAAGTACTTAAGCCAGCTCAACATCCACCGCAACATCCCGCTCAACCTGCACATAAGAAAATAATATGCAGGGCTGAGTACTTGTTGTACTCAAAGGGGTCATGCTGAAAACATTTAATAAGTTATGTCATCCATACCAGTGATCTCGAGTTTTATGTAGTAAGAAAATATCACGAGAAACACAAAATATTCAAGTCTGGCCAGACAATTTATCTCCCCACTTTTCACATCAATCCAACAATCACAACCACAGTGCGACGAAAGTGTGGCCACACTATTCGCCCACGAGACCGGCCGACTTGCAAGGACGGCTCACGATCCCACCAGTGTACACATCCCGATAGGGTTTACGGCGGCCCTACTCGGACCCGAATTCGTTTCACAACACAGCCATATAGCCTAACGGAGTAAACTCATACGAACTAGGCATCAGGCACACAATCTCATACAAAAACAACATGGCATGACATAACAGTTAAACCACCCTTATATCTCCACATAATATTTTTCGGAAAAGTAAAGAGGTTTGAAAAGAAAGCCCACCTCGTTCTCTTAGTAATTCACAACCCAACTTAGCAACTCTCGATCCTCGAGTTCACGAGTACCCAACACCCTTGTCAACGACAACACAAGTCGGCCTCACACAACATTATTTTACTATGCATGTCCTATCGTCTCTCTCTCAACGTTTTCCTCAATTTCCCAAACCCAACATACATCTCAAAGGTGTAAAACACACGTAACACATTTCAACTTATCACAAGTGATTTCAACATTTAAGCACATTCCTTGGACATACATGCATCATACAATACTTTTAAACTTGAGAAATAAGTGTCATTTAATCAAGGCAGAAAACTGGCAGAATTGCGCGACCATTTTGTAAAAATCACTTTAAATTCACCCGACCTCAAAACATGCTAAATTTTGGTCACGATACAGAGGACACATTCAAGTTCATCCATGAAAATTTTCATATCGAAATCATGTCATTTAGTCAGTCATATCACATATTGAACTCTCTGGTCGGAACATACAATTTCTGACAGTATTGCGCAGTTCATTTGACAAATTCACCATAAATTCATACGAGGCCCAAAAAGGCTGAAAATTTAACACAACACAGAAGACACTTCAAACTTTCATATAGTTTAAGAATCACATCGATCGGAGGTCATTTGGTCAGTCAAACAGAAAACGAAACATTCATGGCGAGAACTCACGTTTCTGGCAGATTTGCACAGAAAACATCTTGAAGTTTACTCAGTAAAAATATCATAGCCAAATTCGTTCGTTTGATGGGTCGAATACAGATCATAAATCACTGGTCGTGCATCACAGATTCTGGTTCAAGTTCGAAAATAGGGTTTTTAAAACATCCACAACAAAACACCGATTCTTCATGCTCGAGAACACACATTCATGCTCACACGTTCCTCATTCACATATTTTCATACAAACACATATCATTCACAAATATTTCGATCCAACACCCATAATTTCAACCAACAATGCAAAAATCAAACAAGTTCTTACGAACACACAATTTCCCTCCAGTTAAAACTTGCGATCTATCAAACCTACACTCTCTACATGCATGTAGGACTCAAAACATGGTTCAAAAGAGAAGGAGGAGGAAAAGTGTGCGAATATACCTTCCTTTGACAAAACGAATCGGTAGAAACGTAGAATGGAGCGATTCGTCGGAGGTTCTCGAAGATAACTTCAACGGATTGCAAGAACAAGGGTTGGATGGAGGATTTTTGGAGATGGGAGAGTGGGAGAGATGAAGAACCGTGTAGGAGAGGGAGAGAGAGGGGTGGGCGAAATTTTTGAAGGAATAGGGGCTAGGGTTTGATAAGTTGGTATTTATTTGCTAGGTTTAAGTCCATGAATGAATTAAATAAATAAATTGTGGAGAAATAAAATATAGGCTAATGAATAAAAAGTCCCATAATTAAAAGAATAAAATAGGCTTGTGGGAGAGTGAAATTTTCGAAAATTCCATGTACACAACAAGGAATTTATTTGGTATTTTTTTTTCTTGGAGAATATATTCATAACTTAGGAAATAAAAATAATGAATATAAGGGAACAAATAAATTAAATCTCCAAGTAGTAAATAATAGGGGTGGGGGCCGAAAATAAATGGGTAATTGCACAAGGAATTTATTTAAATCCCCAATTAAATTGAATAGGATTTAAATTAGGTAATTTCTTTATAGGAAAAGGCTCCCACAAAATAGGCAACAATTAATTTAAATTCCCACAAGGAAAAATAAGCATAGGGGCGTGTGATATGGAGGAAAATAAAAGGAAAATATTCACACCCCCAATTAATTAGACATAGGAATTTATTTGAATAAAAAAGGATTCCACAAATCAGGAAACAATTAAAATATCCCTCCAAAATTTCTTGGAGAAGCCGAAAATTGCTAAGCTCAAATAGCCAAGGAAATATCCCAACTCTCTATCTATTTTGGGTGAAGGAATAAATTTCAACATGATTTAATTGGATTAAATTCAAAGGAAGGGAGTCAATAAAGCACCAATTAAATCAAATGAAAATAATTCTTTCTCCTATAGGAGATTTTCGAACACTCCCAAGGAAAATAAAATGGAGTTCGAATTTCATGTAGTACTACTTAGGGGTCATTTGGTTTGGATTTAATTTGGATAAGTATCCCAAAATAATTAATTAAATCCACAAAAAGAAGTACTCTTTCAATCATTGGGAAGGGCCGAATATTTCAATGAATCGACTCGAGAAAGGATAAATGCATGATCCTATTAATCTTTTCCCCACATTGGAAAAACGATAAAATCTCAAGCTCATCATTCCACAATTACCACGACAATTTATTTCACGCAAAGCACTTAATCACATAAAATCAAACGTTTAAAAAAAATTCCAAAATTCCAATAACATAATAAAAAGGGTCACAAAAGTTTGGGATGTTACATCCTTCCCCTCTAAACAGAAATTTCGTCCCGAAATTTGATCGTCTCATACAAACAACTCGGGAAACTTTTCTTTCATCTTATCTTCTAACTCCCACGTAGCTTCCTCGGGACCATGGTGCTTCCACAACACCTTCACGGACGCTATCGTCTTGTTCCGTAGCTCTTGTACCTTCCGATCTAGGATTGCTTCGGGCCTTTCCTCGTAGCTCATGTCGGGGGTTAGGATCACTTCCTCTTGGTGAATCACATGTTTGGGGTCGAACACGTACTTGCGCAACTGCGACATGTGGAACACGTTGTGCACGTTCCCAAAGCTGGGAGGTAACGCCAAACGATACGCCACAGGACCTACTTCGTCGATGATCTCGTACGGTCCAACAAAACGCGGTTTCAGCTTGCCCTTCACTCCAAATCTCACAACTCCTCTCGTCGGGGACACTTTCAAGAACACTTTGTCACCAACGTCGAATTTGATTTCCGTTCGACGCACGTCAGCATACGATTTTTGCCTATCTTGAGCTTCCTTGATCCTTGCACGGATTTGATGCACAATTTCGGTCATCTCCTTTATGGCGTCGGGTCCTAACATCTTTCTCTCGCCAACTTCTTCCCAATAAAGTGGGGATTGACACTTCCTGCCGTACAAGGCTTCGTACGGAGCCATATCGATCGTCGCTTGATAGCTATTGTTGTAGGCGAATTCGACCAAAGGTAGAACAGTTTCCCAACCTTCTCCTCGATCTAGGACAACGGCTCGCAACATATCCTCAAGCGTCTGAATCGTCCTCTCTGACTGTCCATCCGATTGCGGGTGATAAGCAGTGCTGAAGTTCAGTTGTGTGCCCAATTCGCGTTGCAAACTCGTCCAAAACTTCGATGTGAACTTCGTATCGCGGTCGGACACGATGGTCTTTGGCATTCCATGCAATCGCACCACTTCATTCACGTAGAGCTTAGCTAACTTATCTGCGCCATAAGTAATCTTGATCGGTAAGAAGTGCACGCTTTTAGTAAGTCGATCAATGATCACCCAAATCGCGGTGTTGCCCTTCTGTAACTTTGGCAAACCCGTCATGAAAACCATAGCTAGATGCTCCCACTTCCATTCGGGAATTTCAAGCGGTTGCAACTTCTCATATGGCCGTTGGTGTAAGGCCTTCACTTGTTGGCATGCTAGACATCGTTCCACATAAGACGCTACGTCCCCTTTCATTCCATTCCACCAAAACCGTTGCTTCAAATCCCGATACATCTTCGTGCTTCCGGGGTGTGCGGTGTAAGGCGTGTCGTGCGCTTCACTCAAAATCTCCTCTTTTAGCGCCCCATCGCTCGGCACACACAATCGTCCATCGTACGTCAAAGCATTATCCGCCTCCTCACGGTAATGATCAAGCTTCTCGGCTCTCACCCTTGCACGTAATTCTTCCAACTTTTCATCACGTCGCTAGGCTTCTATGAGCTTGGTTCTCAAATCTGGCTCAATCACTATCGTCGCCAATCTTGCACCTACTGTCTCGGGCGCTTTCACTATTTCCAAACTCATCTTGTCGAACTCGTGAATCAACGCTTCCTCTTGCGTTAGGAAATAGGCCAGTTGAGGTTGGTTCTTCCTACTCAAAGCATCGGCGACCACGTTCGCCTTGCCCGGAGGGTAATTAATACCGCAGTCATAGTCTTTCACGACCTCTAACCAACGTCGTTGTCACATGTTTAGCTCCTTCTGCTCGAAGAAGTACTTGAGACTCTTGTGATCGGTGTAGATTTCGCATCTCACTCCATAGAGATGATGTCTCCAAATTTTCAGTGCATGCACCACTGCTGCTAACTCCAAATCATGCGTCGGAAAATTCAACTCATTCGGTCTCAACTGTCGGGAAGCATATGCTATCACCTTCCCATCCTGCATTAACACACATCCTAGTCCTACTTTCGACGCGTCCGTATAGACGGCGAAGTCCTTGTCGGGTTTTGGTACCGCTAGGACTGGTGCTGTAGTCAATTTCTCCTTCAATAGTTGGAAACTCGCCTCGCACTCTGGCGTCCAAACCACCTTGATTCCTTTCTTTAGTAGTTGCGTCATCGGTCTCGCAATCTTGGAGAATCCTTCAATGAATCGTCGATAATATCCTGCCAATCCCAAGAAACTGCGGATTTTACTTGGCGTTTTCGGCGATTTCCAATTCTGTACGGCCTCGACCTTTGCTGGGTCTACTTGAATCCCATTTGCCGTCACAATATGACCAAGGAAGTTCACTCGAGTCAACCAAAACTCACACTTACTAAACTTGACATAAAGTTTCTCCCTTTGCAACGTTTCCAACACTGTTCGTAGGTGTTGTCCATGCTCCTCCTCGTTCTTCGAGTATACCAACATGTCGTCGATGAAGACTAACACAAACTTGTCAAGATACTCGTGGAAAACTCGGTTCATCAAGTCCATGAAAACGGCTGGGGCGTTGGTCAGCCCAAATGGCATCACGACGAATTCATAATGGCCATAACGAGTGCGAAAAGCAGTCTTAGGCACATCCTCTCGTCGGACCTTTAGTTGATGATACCCTGATCTCAAATCCATTATCGAGAATACGCCCGCTCCTCGAAGTTGGTCAAACAAGTCATCAATCCTAGGCAGTGGGTACTTATTCTTCAAGGTTATCTTGTTGAGCTCACGATAGTCGATGCACATCCTCATCGTCCCATCCTTCTTCTTAACGAACAAAACTGGCGCTCCCCATGGTGACACACTGGGTCAAATGAAACCCAAGTCTAACAGTTCCTGCAACTGAACCTTCAACTCGGCCAACTCCTTAGGGGCCATTCGGTATGGCGCCTTTGATACTGGCGCTGACCCTGGTTCTAAATCAATGGTGAACTCCACCTGTCTGTCGGGTGGCAGTCCTGGCAAGGCTTCGGGGAACACCTCGGGAAAATCTCGCACCACTACCACGTCTTCCACTTTCAACTCCTTCTTTTCCTCCCCATTCAAGTACACCAGATATGCCGGACGCCCTTTTCTTATCATCGTAGTTGCTTGCAAAGCAGAGATTATGGAGGTTCGTCTGTTCATGGAGATCCCATACAAGATAGCCGGCTCTTCGCCCGGGGCTTGAAAAGAAATCTGTCTCTCTTTACAGTGAATCGTTGCGTGGTTGTCGGTAAGCCAATCCATTCCCTAGATTATATCTACATTCTCCAAAGGCATAACGTGTAAGAGTTGAGCCACTACTCCTAATTCTCCTAACACAAACTCTATGTTCGAGCAAGTTCTCACAATATCAATCAGTCCTCCAACCGGTGAAGACACATTCAAACTCGATTCAAGCATAGCAGTAGGGAGTTCTAAGGCATTCACACATGACATGGAAATAAAAGAGTGAGAAGCACCCGTATCAAACAGCACAATAATAGGCAATTGTTGGAGCTTTCCCATACCTGCCAAATTCTCCTTGCCCTTGTTGGCTTGGGGTTCCTGCCCTAGATTCCCCTTGAGTGCATATGCCCTTGCTTGCTGTGGGGCCACTTGTCGGATTGGTTGAGGCTGCTGTGGTGGCCTCTGTCCTTGCCCATTCTTCACTCTACCTTTGTTGTTGTTTGGGCACTCTCGAGACATGTGCCCGTTTCCACCGCAGGCATAACACCGAATGCCTCCAACTCGGCACTCCCCAACATGATGCTTGGAGCACCGATTACAGTAGGGTGTTCTCTGCGGGTTTCCCTCTGATGTGGCACAATTTGGCGCCCATGATTCTGTGGTTGCCGAAAAGTAGAGAAACGCCTCTTGTTGTCAAAAGGAGTTCGGTTTCCCTCCCACTTCCTTTTGTCTCTAAAGTTCGCTGGGGGAAACAACGTGGAAAGGAAAAACAAAAGCATTCGTTCAGAAAAACAGAAAGGTACTACTTCCATCGTCTTAACAACTTAAGGGAAAAGAAACAACATCACCCATCTATCTAGTGCTAATATCCTCTTCCGGGTCTTCTTCCTCTTCCGGGTCTTCTTCCTCTTTCGGGTCCACTTTCTCTTTTACGTGGTACTCATCAATCATACGGAGATCTTCTTCGTCATACATACTATCATCCGTGTTAACATCCACGTAGTCATCTTCGAAACCCGGGACCATGCCTTCTTGTGGTACGACTTCTCTTACTGCCGTTTGTTTAACCTCGATCACATCTTTGTCTTCCCAAAAGGTCTCATCTTCTTCTTTCTCTGTCGATGGTGGTCGCTCGGAACGTGAGTCAATCAAAGCACAGGTTAAGGCCTTTAGAAAACCTTTCATGTCGCCGGCCATCATCTGGTTTCTTGGTTCGTACTACGTGAACCGACTGGCTGTTGTTTCCATCCAAGGCTCCCAATTGTCGGGCATCAACTCAATTAGTCTCCTTATGCCACCATAGGCCGTTACATGGTACCCGCAGACATCTCGCCATAGGGTCTCAAAATGGGCAACAACCTCTCTCAAGGCTTTGCCTTCCTCTCTCTCATAGTGGTCGTAATCGTATATCGCTTGTCGCATTCTGGCACTATACTGACTGCTCTTAAGCGCGGTTCGTTTCGTTCGCACCATCTATGTGAAGATGAAAGTTTCTTTTAAAACACAAAAAGTATTATTGTTTGTTCAAAAAAGTTCTTAAGTTTGTCGCGTAGTTTGAAAGTTTGTCGTTGTCTTAACGTTTCATATCCTTGCATGCTATCGTTGTAGTATTTTCGCGCATAACGCACATCTAGGAACATCACTAACTTCATGCTCACACATATTCATACCATATCAATATCACGTTTGTATACACAAGGCATGTTTTATTTACCATGTCAATCATTCTCGTATTCCATGCAATCATGCTATTACAACATCATATTTACGCACATAATACGTGTTTAAGTTATCATACCCAGTATGCTCATATAATCACTCCATTACAACTCATCCTCATGCATATCATTCATTCACATGCGTAACTTGTCAACGCCATATCATATCATCATACATTTTCATGCATCAATCTTCCATACTTTCAACGATTTAAACATACCTCATTTTCATCGGTTGAGCGTGATGCTTGGATGTTGAGCCTTCGTGACACTTTTAGTCAAATAAGGGTTCACTAACTTAGACTTAAAGTGAAAGAAGACTCTCGGACCAGAGCGATAGCGACCGCCCATACAAGGGGTACCACAACGCGGCGATCGTGACCGACATGCATGGATAACAATTTAAAAAGAACAACTTGATTAACTTAAAAGAAGAAAAACAACTTAGTTTAAAGAGTTTAAGGTTATAATTTTTTTTTGAAAAGACATAAGGTAAAATACTTTTAAAAAGGACAACGGGAAAAATTAGACTTAAGAAATACAACAACCAATAACAAAAGTAGAACAAACACTTAACTTAAATCTCGAAGAATAAAGTTCTCAAAAGACAACGTAAACACTTGTTTAAAACTCATCACCACCATACATGTTCAAACACAAAACATAAAGGAAAGATTGAGTCTTGAGTCATAGTTCAAATTATAGCAGCGGAAAAGAAAAGGTTTAAAGAGAGTCAAGGATAACGCCTATGTATGAAGACACAACGCATCCTAAGTACTTAATCCAGCTCAACATCCACCGCAACATCCCGCTCAACCTGCACATAAGAAAATAATATGCAGGGCTGAGTACTTGTTGTACTCAATGGGCTCATGCCGAAAACATTTAATAAGTTATGTCATCCATACCAGTGATCTCGAGTTTTATGTAGTAAGAAAATATCACGAGAAACACAAAATATTCAAGTCTGGCCAGACAATTTATCTCCCCACTTTTCACATCAATCCAACAATCACAACCACAGTGCGACGAAAGTGTGGCCACACTATTCGCCCACGAGACCGACCGACTTGCAAGGACGGCTCACGATCCCACCAGTGTACACAGCCCGATAGGGTTTACGGCCCTACTCGGACCCGAATTCGTTTCACAACACAACCATATAGCCTAACGGAGTAAACTCATACGAACTAGGCATCAGGCACACAATCTCATACAAAAACAACATGGCATGACATAACAGTTAAACCACCCTTATATCTCCACATAATATTTTTCGGAAAAGTAAAGAGGTTTGAAAAGAAAGTCCACCTCGTTCTCTTAGTAATTCACAACCCAACTTAGCAACTCTCGATCCTCGAGTTCACGAGTACCCAACACCCTTGTCAACGACAACACAAGTCAGCCTCACACAACATTATTTTACTATGCATGTCCTATCCTCTCTCTCTCAACGTTTTCCTCAATTTCCCAAACCCAACATACATCTCAAAGGTGTAAAACACACGTAACACATTTCAACTTATCACAAGTGATTTCAACATTTAAGCACATTCCTTGGACATACATGCATCATACAATACTTTTAAACTTGAGAAATAAGTGTCATTTAATCAAGGCAGAAAACTGGCAGAATTGCGCGACCATTTTGTAAAAATCACTTTAAATTCACCCGACCTCAAAACATGCTAAATTTTGGTCACGATACAGAGGACACATTCAAGTTCATCCATGAAAATTTTCATATCGAAATCACGTCATTTAGTCAGTCATATCACATATTGAACTCTCTGGTCGGAACATACAATTTCTGACAGTATTGCGCAGTTCATTTGACAAATTCACCATAAATTCATACGATGTCCAAAAAGGCTGAAAATTTAACACAACACAGAAGACACTTCAAACTTTCATATAGTTTAAGAATCACATCGATCGGAGGTCATTTGGTCAGTCAAACAGAAAACGAAACATTCATGGCGAGAACTCACGTTTCTGGCAGATTTGCACAGAAAACATCTCCAATTAGGAAATAATAGGAGTGGGGGCCGAAAATAAATGGGTAATTGCACAAGGAATTTATTTAAATCCCCAATTAAATTGAATAGGATTTAAATTAGGTAATTTCTTTATAGGAAAAGGCTCCCACAAAATAGGCAACAATTAATTTAAATTCCCACAAGGAAAAATAAGCATAGGGGCGTGTGATATGGAGGAAAATAAAAGGAAAATATTCACACCCCCAATTAATTAGACATAGGAATTTATTTGAATAAAAAGGGATTCCACAAATCAGGAAACAATTAAAATATCCCTCCAAAATTTCTTGGAGGAGCCGAAAATTGCTAAGCTCAAATAGCCAAGGAAATATCCCAACTCTCTATCTATTTTGGGTGAAGGAATAAATTTCAACATGATTTAATTGGATTAAATTCAAAGGAAGGGAGTCAATAAAGCACCAATTAAATCAAATGAAAATAATTCTTTCTCCTATAGGAGATTTTCGAACACTCCCAAGGAAAATAAAATGGAGTTCGAATTTCATGTAGTACTACTTAGGGGTCATTTGGTTTGGATTTAATTTGGATAAGTATCCCAAAATAATTAATTAAATACACAAAAAGAAGTACTATTTCAATAATTGGGAAGGGCCGAATATTTCAATGAATCGACTCGAGAAAGGATAAATGCATGATCCTATTAATCTTTTCCCCACATTGGAAAAACGATAAAATCTCAAGCTCATCATTCCACAATTACCACGGCAATTTATTTCACGCAAAACACTTAATCACATAAAATCAAACGTTTAAAAAAAATTCCAAAATTCCAATAACATAATAAAAAGGGTCACAACAGTTTGGGATGTTACAGGCGTCGACCCCTGTTTCTGGTGCGGTTGATCGTGTCGAGCTGAGGTGTTGGGATCTTGTACAAATCATTTTGTTCACTTCCTAGCCTAGTACTATTGTTCTGGACTGAGGCTTAGAAGGAAGATTCTTGGGTCAGAGCAAAAGAAAGGTGCTCTGATACCACTCTGTCACGACCACATCTCCATAGTCAAAGAAAGTGTAGCTATATCGCGACTAAAACTTACTGAAGCTATCTCAACTCATCATAAGATGCTTAAATCAAAGGAAATATTGTCTAAAATGTGTTGAGGGTACAAATCATACTGAATCAGAGTAGTTATGAAACAATTGTCTTTGCTAAAAGCAAGTTCTAAATTTATGCAACAGAAGAGTACCAAGACAGATGTAATATATATGAAGACATACTACACCAGCTATCTTCCTACTTATTTAGCCTTCTGTCCCAACACCTCCTCGGCTTTGACAATGATCAACCTGCACATTAAGGAAAACAATATGCATGCCTGAGTACTTGATATACTCAGTGGGCTTATGCCGAAAACTGTTTTCTTTTAGTTGTCAGCCAAGCTGAGTGAACGCGGGTTTTTCTGAAAACAAGTCCCGGTCACTAAAATCTGTTATTTCTTTCTGAAATAGACTGCAATCTTTTAAACTTCTGATGATATGCCATATCAAATTGCGTGAATCGGGAATGTGGCCACATTCCACAATCACTGGGCCGGCCAACCTGGCGCTAGCTCACGACCCCTGGACCGGCCAACCTGGCGCTAGCGCACGGTCCCAATGTGTACACTATTCCGAGTAGGATTTACTGACCTACTGGGACCCGAATTTGATTTAATTGGTTGGCATAGCCAACAGATGGGCAATCATAAAACAAAACATGGCATGACAACGCATTTAAATAATCATGTTTTCACATAAAACACTCTTTAAAAGAAAGAAGAGAAAGCCCACCTCGTTTGCTTAACTCTTTCAAACGGGCATTTCCTGACTTGGGATTACTCGTCGTGCGACGACGTTCCTTTATAAAAATAATATACTTAAATTAGGCTTTAAGTAATTATTTATCTTGCATGTATGCATGCCTAAGCGTGTGCTTACTATTTTACTTCTTGTCTTCTATAATTTAGTAGTCTTAAATCTTTAATTAAATCAACGATTTAATTTACTTGGAGTCTTGCCGAACTGCTCGGGTATAATATTACCGAATTATTTCCTTAAGTATTTTGAAATACTTACTTGGCTAATAAAATTCTCGTCTAGTCGTTTATTGAATACTATTTCAACATGACTTAATAAATTTCTTTTCTTCTGTGGCTTAGGGAAATTTCTCTTCTAATTTCCTGAATTTATTTCGAGCAGTGGCTCAATATAATTCGAAGAATTATGGCCCAGATTCAAAGCAATGTTCCAATTCCTTTATTCTCTTATTTTCTTTTTCTCTCTTTTTTTTAAAAAAATAAGCCCGATTAATATGATGGCCAAATTAATAGAATAGGCTCAATTAATCATTAATTTAGGGAGACCCTAAATTCAATTAAGTTGTGACTCAAAAGGAATTTATTTGCATTGGCCCAAAAAATATAGGCCCAAATACTACACTCCCAATCTGTCGGCTGTCTCTCTCTCATTTCTTCTCCAAATTGAATTTTTTTCTCCCCCTAATTAAATCTCAAACCCTAACTTCTCCATCTCTCTCCCTCCTCTCGATGACATTGAAGGCAGTCGCCCCTGCCGCGCCTCATGGAGGCGTCCGCCGTCTCCGACGCCACCTTCTTCCTCGGTGAAACGACCGCTGGCCGTCGTCACCGCCGTCCCCAGCCGGCGCCGCGGCTGTGTAGTCGTCTGCCTCGCCGTCGCGGTGCCATCGGAGCAGAGAAGAGGGACGTCGCCTCTCGGGGAAAACGCCATCGGGTTGGACTCGGGCTGCTGTCCGGCGTGATTCGAGGCGCATGCTTCGACAGCGGCTTCGCCGCCTCTCCTTCGCGACGCAGCAACTAAGTCCTTAACTTAGCTCGTTTATGTTTTCCTTAGACGAAACCGGTTCTTATTACACGATTTAGAAATGGGCAGATTATGGTGTTTCTCTTATGAGCTTCAAACTAGAGATTGAACTACAAAATCTTAAGCATATGGCCAAGTTATATTATGCTCGTTCCAGTATATTCCTATAAGGCATTTGAAAAGAACTTTAGTCGATTCTGGAGCTACTGGTTGTTGCTACTATTTCTAGTGTTCCTACAGTTATAGATTCTACTTGATGATGTCTTTGTCTGTGATGATTCTTAATTGATGCAAAGGGTAATGGTCTTACCTCTTGTGGGTGGGTTTCTGCATTGATTAGCACTTTAGTTGCTACTTGTCCCTGTAACTATTGTGTTGTTGAATTCCTTTAATGGTATGTGGATGGGATTTGGTAAGTATAGAGGGGCTACCTGTTAGGGTTTGTATACTAGAAATCACCTTTCGAGTGATTGAATACTGTAAAACTCTAATAATTATTTTCCAATGAATGCAACAGATTATTTTTGTCATAATGTTGTTATGTTTTACATTTAATGGATATTTATTGCATATTAAATTGTATAAGTGAACATAACATAAGTCTAAGTCTTTGTTCTAGTAGACCGGTTGTGGGTTGCGCTCAATTTAAGGTACGCGGTCAGTTCTGAACAAAGAAAAATAAGAATTTCATAACCCAGATAGACCTAGACTACCTATCGTGAAAGGTTGCAATGTCAGTCCGATTATTTCTAAGCCTTATAGAAATATGATGACGTTGATGTGGTATAACACTGAATGGATCTAACAGCAAGACAAGTCTTTATGCTATCTACTGAAAGATGAGGTCTTGATAATTAATTTCTTAATCAATGTACATTAGCATTGAGCATACGATATTGAGTATCTACTACTTTGACTTACCAAAGGTGCGGGTTTTTCGTCACCCAACGATCCAGGTATATTGGGTAGTGGTGATCATTGTCTAGCGGTGCTAGGATTGCTATTATGTTGAATCGTGCGCGAGAAGAGTCTCGTTTCATAACATCCACAAGAGGAGCTCGAAACGAGGTTTTATTATTCGGAACCTAGCTAGTTGGAGTTTAATTACTCTATGAATAATAAATAAGAGTTTCTTGCTAAGTCCACTCTTGGAGAATAAAATATGTTAATTAATTAAGTCCATAGCAGACATTAATTAATTAATGGATGTTTGTATCTTAAACGCGGGAAATGAATTAAACAAATAAAAGGAAACTCGGAATACTTGTAATTTCGGATTTGGAAAGGCAGTGCAATATTACTTCTGTAGTGGCTGCTTGTAATATTCCAATATAAGCTGATATTAAATTGTGGGTTCAATTTAATTAGTAAAAAGCTAATTGGGTGAGGCCATGTCCAAATTCTTCCTTAGATCCCTGAATGGGCCCAATATGTGACTTTATAAATAGGAGAATAAAGGAGACAGAAAACATAATTATTATAGCTACAATTTTCGTCCCCCTCTAGAGAAAGAGAGAGAATTCGAAAATTGCTCCCTCCGTAAGCTTAGTTCTGTCTTCATTATTCGAGTCCTAGTATTCTGGTGAGATTTGCCCACACAAATATCAGTATACAGTCTGGGACACCAGTCAGAAGATCAGAGGTCGAGTACTGAAGATCTTCACGTGGAGACAGAGCAAGCCATCATCGATTCTTGATTGAATCAACGAGGTAAATTGGCTAATTCCGTAGTGAGCTTGTTTTAGGGATTTTATATGCTAAAGCATGTTTTAATTCAAGTTATGAGCATGATACATGTGATAATTACGCGAATAGAATTTGTCTAAATAATCTGCTAAATAGATCAAATTTATGTGATTGGATTTCGTACACGCTTCCGCTGCCAACCCCTTCACTACCTTTATAGATGAGAGTGTGTACTCGTGAGGTTCTGATTTGGGTTGTTTTAAATCTTGTTTTATCTTGCAGCAACTTTAACTGCATTTGTCTCCTTGTGGTACTAGTACTTTAGTTAATAATGGCTTGTTTGTTGTGGCAGAAAAGGAGCCCTTGTTTGGTTGTGTAACTGAAAGCTGCAGGGCTGTTGCTTTGTGCCAGGAAAAGAGATCTCTAGTTTGCTTATACATTGGCTGACCTCCTGCAAATTCTATTGCTTGCTGGTGTTGCGGAGTGTACCGTAAGAGGCTGCAACAATTTGTTAGGGACAGAGGTGCAGGGCTGTTGTGGCCGTGGCCTTTCCTTGGCTCGTAGCCGCTGTACAAGGGCTGGAAATGTAGGTTGCTGCAACCTCTACAGACTGCCCCATTTGGTGAGTCTATCTTACTCTTCCCGAAAGGTCCCGCTGCTTCTTTCCTCTTCCTATGAAGCATGTATTTCTCTTAGACTTTGTTTTGCTAGCTTTCCTACTCATCTTATGCATTCTCTTGGTTATTGTTTCTCCTGAGTTGGTTATCGAGAGGTTCGAGGGGCTAACCAACTCCAGCGACCAACACACCGTCTCGGCCCAACTCCCGTTGGTAGTCAAGCTGACGGCCGGTGCTAAAAGTGTCGGAGCTAGCTCTCTTTTCCCCCTCGTATTGTAATAGAGTAGCTCCATTTATGAACATTTTTTCTTCCCCATGTAATAGTTAGTTTACGTGTATCTTGCTTGTCTTTATTTTAAATCGTCAAGCATTTTGTAATTCATTAGCTTGAAATTCTTTATACTGTATTTATTTTTATTCAACAAATAAAAATACTCTTACATTCTTCATAAATTTCTAGTATTTATTTCTTATTTCTCGAGAATCTAGGTCTCGATATTACATGTTGTCATCCCCGTGCTCCTTAGCAGGGTATGAAGATCATCTCCATCGTTTTGCCGCTTACGCACGATTACACTATACTAATTTAAATCGCGAGTATGACCGCTCGTCGTTGCATGAAAATATCACTTACCTTCAGCTCTTCTTGTCTCGCACCTTGACTTAAGGGTTTGCCTCAACTTTCATATTCTCGTATGTTTCATTGCTCAAGGAAGCAATAGTTAAGTTTTCAACTTAGAACTACGATTCGTGCGGTCAACTAGGCTTATATTTTAGGTACTCTAAGTTCACAACACAATTCGTCATCTCATAGATCATCATCTACCACAATTTACGTCATTCAGACCTCAAGATAAACAATTCATAAACATAACATTTTCCATTGATCAATTAATTTTCCCCAAAAGAAAGAACTAAGATGTTTTCATTTGAAGTTCAAGGATATTGCAAAACATAAACATTTTTCTTCAATCAAACAACTTTCCACAATATAAACATTTTTCCTCATTCAAACAACTTTCCACAATATAAACATTTTTCCTCATTCAAACTCCATTAGAACAACTAGTCATTAATATTACAAAACATCAATCACAAAATCCTTTTCCATTTTTTTTTCTACATATCAAACCATTCAAATCTTTCAAAGCTCATAAAACATTTGTATTCCAAACAAATCACTCATGCGCTTCACATATATGTTTGAAACAACATTCTTAGATTACACATTTTTTTTCAAAAAATTTTAACATTCTCAAAACAACTCATCCACTTTCGTCCTTCATGTAAAACACTCCATTATCCTATGTTCACATGCTCACGTCGTAGTACTTTAACACTTATAATACATACTTAGGTCATCATACCAATCTTGCTCATGTCCCACATAATCATACCATAACAATATCATATTCGCACATACAACACGTGCTTAGATCATCTTGCCAATCATGCTCACATTCCCATAATCACATTATCACAATATCATTTTCACACATATAACACTTGTTTAGATCATCATGCCAATCATGCTCATGTTCCACATAATCATATCATCACAGTATCATTTTCACACATAACGTTTATTCACATGCGTACACTTGCCAAAACATCCTCATCATATCCTCATCAATTTTATACATTGATCTCACATTCTTTAACAACTTAAAACATACCTCACTTTCTTTGGATGTTGAGCCTTCATGACACGTCTAGTCTAAGGTTCACTAATCTAGACTTAAGGTAAAAGAAGACTCTCGGACCAGAGCGAAAGAACCTGGCTCTGATACCACTCTGTCACGACCGCCCATACTAGGGATAATAAAACGAGGAGGTCGTGACCACGGGATAGCAATAAAGACAACATTTAAGGACGACAGTTCATAAGAAAGACTCAATTAGCTTAAAAGAAACTTAATGTCATAAATTCATTATCAATTAATGCAAAGACTTATAGCAAATGATTTTTCAAAGGAAGCGACGGGGCAAAATAAATAACAAAATCCAATTAACCACCAAAAGAACAATTATTTTACTTTACGAAAACCCATTTTAGAGTAACGAAGTAAACAGTGGATTAACGTCTAAAAGGATTTGACATGGCAAAAAATAGTACGAAAAATAGAACTCTTGGGGCATAGGAAAAAAATATATAGCAGCGAAAATAAGGTTTCAAAGAGAGTCAAGGATGACGCCTATGTATGAAGACACAATGCATCCAAAAAATTCCTAGGCCGACCTAACATCCACCGCAACATCCCGCTCAACCTGCACATAGGGAAAACACATGCAGGGTTGAGTACTTGTTTTACTCAATGGGCTCATGCCGAAAACATTTTGTATATAGTTATGTCATCCATACCAGTGATCTCGAGTTTTACATGTAGTTAAGAAATATCACGAGAACACAAAAATATTTCATAGACTGGCCAGTCAAATAATCTCCCCTCTTTCTCAACAATCCATCAATCACAATCATCATTCCATGTGCGACGAAAGTGTGGCCACACTATTCGCCCACGAGACCGGCTGACTAGCAAGGACGGCTCACGATCCCACCAGTGTACACAGCCTGATAGGGTTTGTGGCCCTACTCAGACCCGAATTCGTTTCACAACATAGCCATGTAGCCTAACGGAGCAAGCTCGGACGAACTAGGCATCAGGAAACAATCTCATAAACAAAACATCATGGCATGACATAACAAGTTAAACCACCCTTATAACACCACATCATATTTTCGGAAAATAAAAGATTTGTAAAAGAAAGTCCACCTCGCTTGCTAAAACAATACAATACCCAACTCAAAGCAACCCTCGTTCCTTGTGCTCACGTACACACAACAACCCTTTCCAACACCACAACACAATCAGCCTTCCATCAATACAAATTATCATGCATGTCCTATCGTTCCTTTCATCGTTCTTTTAAATTTACCCATCCCAAACGTTCATCACATAAGGAAACATACCATAATATATCTCAACGTATAGCACATAACCACACCATAAGATATGTTCCTTAATCACACATGCATCATGTAATTCATCTAAACTTGACAACAAGTACTATTTTTAACATGACAGAAAACTGACAGAACTGTGCAGTCATTTTGTAAAAAACACCAAAAGTCCATCGACCTCATATGAAGCTAAAATTTGGTCACCACACAGTATACACATTCAAGTTCATCTAGTTAAAATTTCACACCAAAATCATGTCATTTGGTCAGTCAAAACAAAAGTGCAACTCTCTGGTCGGAACATAAAAATTCTGGCAGTACTGCGCAATTGAAAAATTTGTCAAACTTTCATCCGATGTCCAATGAGGCTGAAATTTTCACACAACACAGAAGACACTTATATTTCTTCCAGTCAAAAATTCATATCAAAATAAGGCCATTTGGTCGGTCAAATCAAAAACGAAACTCTCTGGGCGAGAATACAAGTTTTTGGCAGAATTGCGCAGTCAACTTCAAAAATTCATTAAAACTTCATCTTTCGTCAAACAGGGCTGAAATTGATACACAATACAGAAGACATCTCACAATGTACTTAGTTAAAAATTCGTGTCAAAATAAGATCGTTTGGCTGGTCAAACACACGTCGGAATCCATTATCTGAACACCACAGTTTTCATGCTTCACAATTTCAAAATTAGGGTTTATTCATCATTCATCCAAACACATTTATTCACGCTTCCAATATATAATCATGCTTCAAAAAAGATCTCACACTCATGTTCTCATATATTCACACATCATTTACCAATGAATCATCCAAACTTCACACATACACATTCACAAACGTACATCCACAAATTTCCTCACACAACATATCAATCCCCACCGATTAAATCTTCGATCTATGATTCTTACACTCACTATATGCATGAGGGAATCAAGAACAATGATTCAATGAAAAGGATGAGGAAAAGAATTCAATTATACCTTCTTTGGTAAAAAACAAACTGTAGAAACGATAATTGGTGCGATTCTTCGGTGAATCTTGAAGTTCCAACTCCAATTGACACAAGAACAAAGGATTGAAGGAGGGTTTTTTTTTGGAGAGAATGAAGAGAGGGAGGAGGGAGGCGTGTGAGGGAGAGAGAGTGAGGGAGAGGACGTGTGGGAGGGGAAAAGAATGGGGGCTAGGGTTAGGTTTAGTTGATTTTATAGTCCTAGGTTTAATCCCACAAACAAATTAATTAATTAATTGTGGAGGAATAAAATAGAGGCCAATGAATAAAATCCCACAATTAAAAGAAGTAATAGGCCTGTGGAATGGGGGTTGGGTTTTCGAAAATTTTGCTATTTAATTAGCCAAGAATTTATTTGGTATTTATTTGAATAGAAGGAATTCCACAAAATAGGAAACAAATATATTTCCTCTACAAATAGGGAAGGCCGAAAATTGGCTTTAATTGCCACAAGGAAATAATTCAAATCCTAATTTAATTAGGGTGAGGAAACAAAGTGTGGCATGATTTAATTGAATTCAAAATTAAAAGAAGGGAATCAACAAAGCACCAATTAAATCAAAGAAAATAATTCATCCTCCTAATTAAAATAGGGAATTTTCGAAACTCACAAGATTAGGCTAGGATTCGAATTTCATGTAGCACAAATTAGGGATAATTCGATTTGGATTTAATTTGGATAAATATCCCAAAACAATCAATTAAATCTAAGAAGAAAATATTTCCAATAATTGAAGGGGCCGAAAATTCCCAATGAATTTGGCTAGAACAAAATGCATGATCTCATTTAATTAATTCCCCACATTGTAAAATATAATGTATATGACATTTCATTCCACATCGCTCATGACAATTATTTCACATAATCAACTCAATCACATAGGAACGAATAATTTCATAAAAGAAAATTTTCCACTCGACATCCATATTAAAACAAAAGTCGCAAAAATTTTGGGATGTTACACTTTCTTTCTCTTAATTCGTCGATCGCGGATCTCAAACAATCACAATCTCCTTCAATCTTCATAGATCTTTTTCCTGTAATCTCCTTCAATCTTCATTGATCTCCATCGCCGGACAATTGTGCTGCCTCAATTCACGATCGTTTTGCAATTGCGTTAGTTCACGATCTGCATCGCCGGACAATCGTGATCGCATCAAATCCGCGATCTGCCTCAATTTCGTATCTTCTGAATCTCATCCATGGAGAATTCCACACGTGAAAATCATCAACATCTCGATGGACTAGGAACGACACCGAAAAATTCTACAGTTGAAGATGGATCTACATCGACCAATGATGAAGAAGGTAGTATTGGATCAATTATGGATGATCTACAAAATCAAGGAGGCACTCTTTTTTATACATATTCAAATTCAGATTCAAAGCTAGAAGGAGAAAATAACGCAGTTGAAGAAAAAAAAAGTGATGAGGCTGGTTGTTCTGTTCTGTTCCAGTAGTTCCGTTCCAACATTTATTACTTCATTTGAATATGTTATGTTCTTCATTCTTTTAGTTCTGTACTTCAGTCTTGTAGTTTATTACTTCATTTACACTTTGAATTTGAATTTGTTCAAACTTTTTGCAAGCTTAAAGAGAATAAACTATGTGAAGTGTTTTTACAATGATGTATTTGTTCTTTATTATGAAGTTTTTCTTATGTCGAGGTTGAAATATTTTATAGTTCTGTAGTTTAGTTTATTAATTGACATAAACTAAAATCTCTTTTTTCATTTGTTTCATTAAGTGTTAACCTTTCAATCTCTTACCAGAAAAAGTATATAGTAGATTATTAATCTTACTTTGATATATTTTCCATTTGTCAATCATCTATCAATAGTCAATAGATCTGCGAAATGAACTAAATTTGTTACCCAATGAAGTATTTCAAGCTAATAATGAACAATATTAAAAGCCGTAGAGCTTTATTCCAAAACTTAATCTCCTAAAATTATTATTTCTTCTTTAAATATCCTGCTATCATTTTCTCAATATCGATTACACTGTGTTTGCTTTCCTCCTCGTAGTATGCTGCTATAACGATTTTGTTGTTGAAGCTTTCATGGCTGTTTTCTGCTAACATCAACGCTAAACAATACTTGGCTTTCAAGCTATGAAGTACACCCGAACTTGACTTGTTCAGGCCACAATTCCAATAACCTTCGTGCTCACCCTTGTATGTTTTCTTGTGGCGCATTAGAAATACTCCACAATCATAAACATTATCAGATATCCTCCGTGGCATTTTCAACCTTTGTATTTTGGCATTGGACACTGTCTTGAACTGTTAATTTTATGAGTTAATTAGATGAAGAATTATAATTGTAATGAACTAAATAATGCACTTGATGAAGTTATAACCTTAAGTAGTGAAGTAATATGAACTGAACTGTATTGTATGCATAGTTTGCGAAGAATTATAATTGTAATAAACTAAATAACATACTCGATAAAGTTATAACCACATGTAATGAAGTAATAAGAACTAAATTGTGTTTATGTATAAGTGTGCAGTTGGACTTGTACCTGTATTGACTAAATAACTTAATTCATGAAGTTATAATCTCATTTAATAAGGTAGTGAACTGAAGGAATAACCCACTTGAAGTTTGATGAAGTAAAAGCTATTGTGATGAAGTGATATACTTGTTGAATGAAGTAGTGATCACTCTTCCTCATCTGCTCTTGAATCCTTTATGGCATTGGTTTATAAACTTCATCTCGTAAATGATTTAGTTTATTTCGCCCATTCATTACTTTGAGTCAACATAAAACAAGACAAGAAAATTGGCGCTGGTGCTTGTGAAATTAGTAATGATGTGATTGTTTGTGATAATTTGTAGAAACCGCATCGGATTTCAATTACTCTGCACTACTTCTAACTGCTATCTGGTCAAACTTGGGGATTGTGTTGTTGATTTGTTGTTTTATTGTGTTTATGTGTTTGTTTGTGGATAATGATCTGCGTGTGTACTTCAATTTGCAGATCTAGCTAGTTCATGCATGAGTTGTGCATTTTTTTTAAAAAATAAGAGCATTTTTCACTGCTGAATTTGGAAAATTTTCTTTTTTGATAAAGAGTTGAACCTTTCTGCAACCAAACCTGACTTATTAAAGCCATCATCTTCTTCTTCTTTTTTTATTGATACAACAGCTATGTAAATTGCACTTGGAACACGGACACACACACACACAAGCATGATGCATACAAAATCAAGAAGAGGAAGAAGCTGCAGAGCAGCGTTGTTTTCCTCAATCGTCGCGGTTGATTGAAGGCATTTCAAATTGGAGAAGAACAAGTGTGGAAATCGCCAATATTTAGATTTCTATATTACTTCATTCAACTAGGATATTACTTCTTTCAGTTAGATTATTACTTCATTCAACTAGGATATTACTTCTTTCAGTTAGATTATTACTTCATTAAGTTAGGTTATTACTTCATTCAACTAGGATATTACTTCTTTCTGTTAGATTATTAAGTACTTCATTATTTAACTTTCTTATTACTTCATTGACTAACTCATTACTTCATTTTCTGTTTTACTACTTCATTCAAATAGTTACATCACTTCATTCGACTATGTTATTACTCTAAAGGATTTTGGAGCAGATAAGAAAGAGTGATCACTACATCATTCATACGTGCAATTAATTCATTCAACATGTATATCACTACATCAAAATAGGTTTTTACTTCATTGAACTTCAAGTGAGTTATTACTTCATCAACACTACCTTGTTAAATGAGGTTATAACTTCATCAACACTGACATATTAATACATCATAATAAATAAAAAATACTTCATTGTTAAAACACTTCACAATGTCCATTCGCTTTAAATTTTGCAAAAAGTTTAAACAAATTTAAATTCAAAGTGGAATGAAGTAATAAACTACTGAAATGAAGTAATTAACTATTGTAGTGAAGTAATAAACTATTAATGTAATTTGACAAAAAAAAGACCCTCGGTTGAAGTAATGTGGCTATCTGATGAAGAACAAAAACTTTCACTCCATCTTCTCATCTCATCCATAAAAAACTAGATCTAAGGGCCCTAATTTGGTCTCTAGTTATGCACCAAGGGGTGGATTTGCATATAACGGGAGTTTTGATCAATGTCGACCAATTTTAAAGACCAAACTAGCGACCAAATTAGATTTTATTCAAATGGGTCGTTACTTCATTCCAATAGATCAATCATCGAATAAATAGATTTTTACTTCATTCCAGTAGGTATTACTTCATTCTAATAGGTTTATTACTTCATTCAAATGGGTCGTTACTTCATTCAAATAGGTTTTTAGTTCATTCTAGTAGGTTTTCAAATGATTCAACACATGCTTCATTCGATTTCACTAAACAAGGTTTTTACTTTATTTAGTGTAAAAATACAATTTATTCCAATAGATTTATTACTTCATTCAAAAATATTATTACATTATTGGACTAGGTATTTATTTCATTCCAGTTGGATTTCAAATGTTTCTACACATATTACTTCATTTCTGCAGTGTTCACGGAAGAGCCTTCAGCTTCAGAAAATCATAACCTCCCCCCCAAATTATTGAACAAATGGATTGAGTAATCAAACAAACTGCGTCACCTTTTCCGCACAAATCTCACTTGCTCATCGCATTTTTTAACCAAGTATTACCATCAATTCAATATTCAAGAGTTATCTGAACTCAGCAACAACAGTGAGGCACATCTGTCCACGGTGGTGACTCGGCAGCAGCAATAAACACGGTGAGCAGAGCCAACGCGAAGGAGATGACTATGATGTAGCTTCGAGCGGACATAGGCAACGATGGAGTAAGAAAACGACGGTGGCCACGACGGCATATCTGCAACAATTGCACAATGACAGCGGCTATGGTGAGGTGATGGCGCTGAAGGGGTGCGACAGCCGTGAGAGTCGCACATGTTGTCTCATGCCGGCGACGGCGTCTGTACCGCGAAGATGAAGATGCTGAATCGGCGGATTTAGATGCCGAATCAGCGGATATAGATGATGTATCGACCGATGGAGATGCTGAATCGGGGATGATTGTCGTCGATTTGAGTTAAATCGGTCGGAGATGATGGATGAAGATGAAGAATCGTTGCTTTCTCAGAGAGGTTTTGAGATAAGATGGGGGAGAAGGTGGAATGTGAATGAGTTAATTTTTTTAATCTAAGAACTCTAATTTTTTACCCTAATTACAAAATGACGTAAATACCCCCGCGTTGAAGTAAATTGTGTATGCAATGAACTACGAAAAATAACCCTTAATTTTCTAATCATATCCATCAAATTTAAGATCTAAGGGCCCAAATTTGGTCTCTAGTCCGGTCTTTAAGACTGGATTTGTGAATAATGAGACTCTATATATATATAATAGTGATCAAAGTATAAGTAATATTAAGTGTATAACTAGGGAACAAATCTCAGCCACACATTTTGTTAATCCAATTTAATCTTATAGGTTAAACAAATTTTCAGATTTTTGTTAGAAATAATAGCCCAAGGGCATTTTCAGAATTCAATATATCAATGTGAATTCAACGCAATATATCAACGTGAATTCAACGCCGATTTCTCCCAAACTCAAAGGTCAATTTCTTCCAAATTTTGTATTTCATGACGAATCAGGCAATTCTGGAGGCTTTCACCGGCTCGAATCGTGTTCATGCGATCTATTTAAGCTTGAGGCAGGGGATGCAGTAGCCGGCACTGATGCAGGCGCTGGCTCTGCGGCCCGGGGCCCCACCGGTGATCAGGTTAACCGGGATCAGGCCGCCGCAGCCCTATAACAGCGATGCCTTGCAGCAAGTAGGGTGGAAATTGGTGCGGCTAGCTGAAACGATAGGCGTGGAGTTCGAATTCCGTGGATTTGTGACAAATTCGCTGGCCGATCTCGATGTGGCGATGCTGGAAATTAGGGCAGGCGATGATGAGGAGACGGTGGGTGTGAATTCCATTTTCAAGCTGCATCAGCTGCTAGCCCAGCCCAGTGCGGTTGAGAAGGTTCTAAATTCGACCAAGGCAATGCGGCCGAAGATCGTGACGGTGGTGGAGCAAGAGGCGAACCACACTGAAGTGGTCTTGTCCTCTGTCTCGACTCTAATGTCGAATGACTAGACTCAGGAGTAAGCAAGTGTGCACATATGAGAATTAATGCAAAGCTCGGTCCAGACACAACGCTCCTTAAATCCACTGGATCACTGGGTCCAGGAACTCAAGAGAACTACAGTGTTTTTGTCGTTGGACACACTCGACTCCCCTTCAAAAATAAATCCCTAAACCCGAATACTATGAATTAGTATAGGGAAGTGGGGTCGATCCCACAGAGATGGATTCGCAAAGTAGTGCTAAGAGACTATGGAAACAAACGGCTGCTGCCACGCAAAGGGGTTGAGATTTTAACTATCACTAGATCTAGGCAAGAAATGTAAACGCTAGACCTAGGACACAGAAAACTTACTGGAATCAGACATCAAATCCGAAAGACACAATTACTCCCTAGACTAAGTAAACAATTACCTAATCTAGCTAAACAGAAAGCAACTAACAGTGGGGACCATGTTTCCAGACAACCAACCCATACAATTTCCTAACCAACTCAGACGCGTAAATGCAGAAAACAGAGCATACTCCTGGATTCGAACAGAATATAGAAATTTGGACGCCGGAAACTTGCTACGAATCGGAAATACACCAGATCTACGTAAACTAGGCGAAATGAAATGAAAACACGTAAGCGTGGTATAAAATTAAACACTCCTGCTCAGAATCACGTCGGACGCTTAATCCACTCCGGATCCAAGCAATCCAAACTCAACAATCAACAAAATCAACTCCATAACTCCGATTCTAACAGATCTGCTCCGATCACCGCCAAATTCCAACAATCACGAACAACTCCACAACATTAACCAGACAAAACCCCGATCATTCACAAACCAGCTCCATTCTCCCAGATTCAACCGTTAACCTGCAATAATCCAGAAATCAACCAACTCCAACAATCCAACTCCAGAATTCAAGTAAACACAATCAAACAACAGTAACCATCACGATCGACGTAAACGAAAACGAAACTTTCATAAAAGTAAGAAATATCCAGAAACAAAAGAGGTCCGAGCTTCGAACAGCGAAGCTCGGCGAATTCAGCAGAAACGAAAACGGAAAATAAATTGTTTCTTCACCCTAAAGAAGGACGGTGTTACAACCAGATCGAAAATGTATGAAAGCTAGAGGTGAACCCCCTAGTGTGCCCTGAATTTCCCACCGAAAGAACCCAAGAGTGTGAAGAGAATGGATTAAGCTACAGGCTATTAGCAAGGTCTCCACCCAGAAGATCCCTCCAGCTTGCATGCTTCTTCCTTTTATAGATGCGGACATAGCCTTCTAGAGTCTTCGTAGAAATCCCTATTCTACCCTTCAACTCCGAGGCTTCCTCCGTGAAGCAATTTCCTTCATAATGTCCACTTTTTCGCCAGTTTCCTAGGACCATGCAAGCGTCCTCTTCTTTTCCTGGATCTAGCGAAAATCTTCACACACCTAGCTTAAATCGTGCGTTAGACCCAGTAATTTCACGAAATAAAACCCCTAGACCGATGCATGAAATTAGCCTTATCAAACTGCTCACACTTAAACCATGCTTGTCCTCAAGTATGAAAGACAAGAAAATAGGAATAAGGCGAATTTCAATGCATGGTTACCAAGTAAAATCCTAAAAATGAAAACAAACTCCTAGACCTAAGCAACTACGGAATTGGAAAAGAAAACAACACAAAGAACAGAAACACAACAAAACAAACAAACATGAACTAGTTTCAAATTTTAAGCTACTATCCCCACAAGTTTAAGTTCAATCTGATCGATTACAGTCTTCAAATCTTCCCCCTTCCTTCGTCTGCCTAAACGGTCCGTCAGTTTGTCAAGATAGCCTATCGATTTCCCATCTGTTAGGTTCGCTCGATCACTCATTCCTCACCAGGGATGCTAGGATCAAAACGCTCCACAGTTAAGGTTATACCACTGATGCGTCGGGTTATGAGAGTTTTTTCCGTCTTACTTCTCCTTTCCTATGAATTTCCCTGGGTCATGCTACGATTTTTCTGCCCTTAAGGATTATAATTTTTTTTTCTTTCAAACCTGCCCTGGACTTCGTCCAGCTTATACCTCCTTTTTTCTGGACTTCGTCCAGCTTATACCTCATTTTTTCTGGACTTCGTCCAGCTTATACCTTCTTAACCCATTTATTTTCTCCTTCATACTCTACTCCCTAAGCATCGAGTGGCAGCCCAATTTACATGTTAGCACAAAAGGTGTTTAGGCTTATAACTCACTTTATAGTAGGGCTGCACAGCTAGGTTATCTAAGGCATTTTCCATCGTCCTAACTTCATTCAGATCGCATTCGGCTTATTAAGGAAGAAGGTGTCAAAGTTGATCTGCTTTCTTTCTTCAATCACTCTTACTAAGGGAAACCTGCCTTATTATCTCACTAGCTCATGCGAAACACACATCCTAAAGACTCTAAAACAGAAGAAAAAAAAAAGACACATACTTACTCCCCCCTCCCACTTCACTCAAGCTTGTCCCCAAGCTATCCTAGTGAAGGGGGGAAAAGGAAATAAGAACAGCAGACAACAAACAAAACATATGAACAAAACAAACTTCTCACACTTAGACCGAATATCGGGCTAAGTGGGAGAAGGCGCAACATACAAAACCAAGACATGCAAAACAAAAGCCCCTTCTCACACTTAGACCAAAAAATGGGCTAAGTGTGGAAAGGTATAACACATATATACAAACGAAGCATGCAGGCACATAAAAACACAAATGAAAGAAAAACGAAAAGTAAAAGACAGAAAAAAAATAAGAATTACTTGGTTTTGGGGGATTTTAATTCGGGGTCTGGCCCCCGCGAGGGCTAGACTTTGGTGGCACTGTCTGCTGGGTCACCTTAGCTTTCTTTCGTGCCGGTGACTCCGGCGTCTCCTTCTGATCTTCTGTGGGTCGGGGTACGGTTTTCTTCAAAATCACGGGCCTGGAGGAAGACGAGGTGGTCTGAGGCCTTTGGGCTTGTGGCGGCTTCTGCACAGCTAGACTCCCTTGACCCGGCGTCTTGGAACCGCCGCTAGGTTCAGGAAGTCCCTTCGGTGTCTCGGGGAACTTCGCTTGAAGCCACTTCGTCATCTTCATCATCAGTGTGACGCCCTCCGACATCCTCTCAGTACATCTGGACGATGATACCACTAGATCAGAAATGCGCCCCTTGAGGGCTACCATTTCCTCCCGAACCTTCCTAACTTCCGTCCTTATTTCTTCCAGTTCCGTTCGTACTCCAGCGACTTCTTTCCTGACACTCTCAGCCTCAGCACTATTCTTCCCTTTTCCCCGCAGGGCCACAATCCCCTCCAAAACCATTTTCATTTCTGACCTCATCCAACCAACCTCCTTTCGCACTTCCTCTACTTCTATCCTGGCTCCTGCTTCCATGTAAGCAGTATCCTTCACTTCCACCACATCGGGTTCCTGTTTCACCTGAGTCTCTGACTGCCCAACCTCGTAAAAGCATACTTCCCTTCCGCGTGCGATCAGCAACCCTTTATTGAAAAAATAATCCATGTTAAAAACCTCAGGGGGCGAGCATGTCTTTACCTCTCGGCATGCCTTATGGAACTTCATGATCACATTCCTCTGCAGATAAGCCCCGAGTAGGTGGCATGTGTATAGGTGCCGAGAAGGATTTGCAGTCACTTGATGGCAGGCTTGGGCTAACCAGTAGCCCAAGTGAACTCTTACCCCCGTAGCCATGCACCATGTGAAGTACAGATCGGCGGTAGTCAGAGCGTTGTTGGCTGTGCCCATTAAATTGTAACTAATAAAAGTCTGGGCAAATCGCAGGACCCTGTCCTCAATATGGTGTGCCTTCGAACAGCTTGTTTTAAACTGACCCACCCTCGGGTGAGTCAAAAACTCCCATGCGCTTTGCGCTTTGAATCCCGGCGTCATTTTCGGCGGACCCACCATTCTTGCATTCCACAGGCCCTCATCGTCCTCCGTTCGTGTCAGCAAACCCATCCGCAAGGTCCATTCCCGGATGCTCATCGTATGTTCCTCATTGAGAAGTCTGAAATTAATTGAGTCAGCATCCAAATCGGTAGTGGACTTAAATCGGAAGGTGGAAAAGAATTCTAGGGCCAGGTCAATCGGAACCTCGACAGTACTGTGCTTGAGCAACCAATCGAAGCCTATGGCGTCGATATAAGTCCTGAATTCACCGTTGCAAGCAATCTTCTTGAGCTCCGATGAGCTATACATCTTTCCAGACTTAGCGACCTTCCCCTCAGTACTCTTCTCTTTATAAATGGCCTTGCGTTTTGGGTCGTCAAACTTCCTCATTTCATCTAGCAAGCTGTTTGTTATCCACACTTCGGCGGGCTCAAAGTTGAGTTCCTCTTCTTGTTCTTCTTCCGAGTCGCTGGACTCATAGGGGTTTCTGCGGCATATGGCACCTTAGCTGCCGGTGGAAGTGTGGATTCAGTAGACTTCCCTCTTGCCTTCTTGGTCGAGGAAGGAGCAATTTGTTTCCCCTTCATTTTCTTCTCAGCCGCTTGGCGGCGTTTCTCCTTATCACTCTCCCCCCTGCCAGGTCTGGGAGAGTTCTCTTGTTCAGATGCTGCGGTCTCTAGACCTAGCAATTCTTCCTCCGTCGGCTCCACTGTTTCATCAATCTCATCAAGGAGGCTCCGGCGAGCCCGCCTCCTAGCATCTCTGGGATTTACCGGTGAGTCGGTCTCCTCTGGGATCTCGGTCAGATCCATAATCAAATCCACCCCAGCGTCTGCGGGTTCCTGGCCAACTTCAGAATCGAGGGCTTCCCCCTCCGTGGACAACAATGGGGTTGCCCCCGAAATATAAACATGGGTCTTTATCCCCTCAAATCCTTCTCCGACGTGGGCCTCAGTACCCACCGGTTTCTCGGGGGTATCCCCCTCCATATTTTGTTCAGAATTTAGGGCCTCGTCGCCCTCATCTTTACCAACTGTAGGGGCCTCCCCCCACAGATTCTTTCAAAACAGGGGTTTCCCCCTCAGAAATACTAACATCAACAACAAAATCTTTGACTTCCCCAGACGGTTTCAGAACATCTCTCTCAACACATTCCTCACTGGCGAGTACGGGATTCACCCCCTCGAAAAAACTAATCGAAATAAGGGTTCCCCCCTCAGTTGCAGAGTCTAACCTTGGTTCGTTCATAGCCAACAATTCCAACCCTGTGACCAGATCTGAGTCGTCTTCACGATCCCCTGTTGTGGGTGGTTCCGGACTGGTGGTCGTGGATTCTGGAACGTCCTCCGGTTGTGTGGTGGTCTCTGGAACAGCTGTCTCCTCTAGTACGGGAGTGGGTTCTGGACTGGCGATGACTTCTTGAACGATTTCAGGTTCGGCGACGGGTTCTGAAACGGCCTCCGGTTGTGGTACACTAGAAGTCGGAGCAGCATGTACGGATTTACCCATTGCGGTTGCAAACATGGAGAATGCCTCCATCGCCTTCTCCGCACCCCCGAATTTCTGGAATAGCTCGACCATAAACGTTGCCGCACTTGAATCGGCGGATCCTGAGGTGTTCCCGGCACTTCGCTTGTTATCCATGGAGAACTCTGCAAAAAAAATTTTACACAGACTTGGACGGAAATTACTTTGATTAGGGTTAGAAAAGAGAAAGCCTAGAGAGAATTTGGGGAATTTCGGATGTAGAGAGAGAGTGAATAAGTAAAATAAAATGAGAACACGGTTATTATCCGATAGGTATGGGCGAGGACGGTTTTTGTTGCAGGTGGTTTGCAGGCATGACGCTAGCGACCGTACGCCTCCCCATAAAGGTGTCTTTTGAAATCCGAGTCGGTGCCTACTCCCTCCAAAATTTTACTCCTCAATTCCCTGCCCAAGTAACTTTCTTCTGCAAAATCACACTTAGAGAAAAACATTAAACTAAAAATTGAAACGCCAGACTCCCCGGGTCTAGGGTATGACAGTATCAAAAATATTCCTTAAGGAGCCTGGTATTTCAAAAATATTTTTGGAAGATTGTTTGTTTTCTGATTTGTTTGGGTTTTCTTGATTTACTAAAAGCGACTAAATATTTACAATTTATGTTCCAGTGTTCTCAAGATTCCCTAGACCAGGCCATGATAAAACTTCTTCGATACTGGACCTAGGAAATCTCCAAGAACACTCACTTCCCAGAATGAACAGGCGATATTAGAGAGTACGCGTAGTGGAACTTCGTCCACTACACACATCTCCGAGTTATCCCTAAATACCTTTACCCTATGGCCATTGACAAGAAATGGAGTAGAGTTTGAAAAACTTCCCTGGATTTCTACCGCTCCGTTCGCACGCAGACTCACAACAGTGTATGGTCCAGTCCATTTGGACTTCAGCTTACCGGGCATTAACTTGAGTCGGGACTGGAACAGGAGAACCTTCTGCCCCACTTGCAGTTCCTTGGTCCGGAGATTCTTATCATGCCACAACTTGGTCTTTTCCTTGTACCACATTGCTGACTCATAGGATTCAAGTCGCAATTCTTCCAACTCCTGGAGTTGCAGTTTCCTCTCTTCCTCACAAGCTTGAGGAGTCATATTAATCTCCTTGACCGCCCAGTACGCCTTGTGCTCAATTCCCACCGGCAAGTGACATATCTTACCGAATACTAACCTGTAAGGAGACATTCCAATGGGCGTTTTATACGCTGTTCTGTATGCCCATAATGCATCATCAATTCTCTTGCTCCAGTCTTTCCTCGACGGATTCACCGTTTTTTCCAGGATCGCTTTGATTTCTCTGTTTGATATTTCTGCCTGGCCGTTAGATTGAGGATGATAAGGTGTAGACAATCTGTGGTGGACGCCATACTTTCTCATCAAAGCTTCAATAGTCCGGTTGCGGAAATGCGTCCCATTGTCAGATATTATAGCTCTGGGCACTCCGTACCGATTGAAGACATTAGCTCTAAGAAACTTCGATACCTCCTTAGCTTCGCAAGATGTGGTCGCCTTGGCTTCTATCCATTTCGAAACATAATCCACTGCCACTAGTATGTATGTATTCCCGTATGAAGATGGAAATGGACCCATGAAGTCCATTCCCCAAACATCGAAAATTTCACAAACGATCACCGGGACTTGCGGCATTTCATCTCTTCTGGAGATTCCCCCAGTCTGTTGACACCTCTCACAATTCTGACAAAACTCGAACGCATCCTTATGCAATGTAGGCCAGTAAAAACCACTATCTAACACCTTCCTTGCGGTCTTCCTAGGTCCAAAGTGACCTCCACATGCTAGAGCATGGCAATGATTCAGCACATCCCTCTGTTCCCACTCCGGAATACACCTCCGGATTACTTGGTCGGCTCCCATTCGCCACAAATACGGGTCATCCCAGAAATAGTACTTGGCCTCGCTCTTCAATTTCATCTTCTGGGCCTGGGAAATTACTTGCAAACTGGGCACCTCTCCAGTGACTAAGTAATTTGCCAGGTCAGCGAACCATGGCTCAGCGTTTTGATGATATTTCCCTTTTTCGGCATCCCCTGGACCTGTTAATACCATAATCTCTTCCCAGCTGATAGGTCGAGGAAATTTTTTCACGTAGTACAAATGTTCCTCTGGGAATGCATCCGGTATTGCTTCCTCGGTCTCCCCTTGAAATATCCTGCTCAGATGATCGGCTACTTTATTTTCTGTTCCCTTTTTGTCTCTGACTTCCCAATCGAATTCATGCAAAAGAAACACCCATCGGATTAATCTCGGCTTGGATTCTTTCTTTGCCAACAGGTACTTTATAGCCGCGTGGTCGGTGAAGACTATCACCCTCGACCCAAGCAAGTACGGGCAAAATTTCTCAAATGAGTATACTACCGCCAGCATTTCTTTTTCAGTAGTGTCATAATTTCTCTGAGCTTGATTCAGCGTTTTTGAAGCATAAAAGATCACATAGCTTTTTCCATCAACTCTTTGACCTAGCACCGCTCCCACCGCATAATCGCTTGCGTCACACATAATCTCAAAGGGTAGATTCCAGTCGGGCGCTCTAATAATAGGCGCAGATACTAGCCTGTCTTTTAACAACGAAAAGCCTTTTTGCATTCCTCATCAAAGACAAAATCAACATCGTTATGCAACAAGTGGGTGAGTGGCTGAGCAATTTTTGTGAAATCTTTTATGAACCTCCTATAGAATCCGGCATGCCCTAGGAATCCTCTCACCTCCTTCTGATTCGTCGGGTAAGGCAGTTTTGAGATCACCTCAATCTTTGCATGGTCTACCTGTATACCTCTTTCCGAGACTACGTGCCCTAGGACAATTCCCTCAGGGACCATAAAGTGGCATTTCTCGAAGTTTAAAACCAAATGTTTTTCCTGGCACCTTCTCAATACTATATCCAAACTAGCCAAACATGAGTCAAATGAATTCCCGTACACAGTGAAGTCGTCCATAAAAATCTTGATGCAGTCCTCCAAGAGATCCGAGAAGATACTCATCATACACCGCTGAAAAGTGCCTGGCACATTCCACAGGCCAAACGGCATCCTCCTGTAAGCATACGTGCCGAAAGGACACGTGAAAGTTGTCTTCTCCTGGTCCTCGGGATCCACATAGATTTGAAAATACCCACTATACCCGTCTAGGAAACAGAAGTATTGCTTGCCCGCTAGCCTCTCCAGCATCTGGTCAATGAAAGGTAGAGGGAAATGGTCTTTCTTGGTCGCTTCATTTAACTTCCTATAATCGATGCACATCCTCCACCCAGTGACTAGTCTGGTGGGCACCAATTCATTCTTGTCGTTCTTGACCACCTGTATTCCTGACTTCTTGGGTACCATATGGACTGGACTCACCCATTCACTGTCTGGTATGGAATAAATGATTCCTAGGGAGAGTAGTTTCAATACTTCCTTCAGCACTTCCTCCCTCATGTTAGGATTCAATTTGCGTTGAGGATCTCTGCAGGCTTTTGCTCCTTCCTCCAAGCGGATGTGATGCATGCACAAATCTGGACTAATTCCTACCAGGTCAGAGAGTGTCCACCCAATAGCCTTCTTGTTTCTTCGGATTACCTTCAGCAGTTCCTCTTCCTGTCCCTCGGTCAAGCTGCTGTTGATAATCACAGGGAAAGTTTCATTTTTCTGTAAATAAGCATACTTTAGGCCTGGTGGAAGTGTTTTCAACTCTTTCTTGGGAACGTCTTTTTCCTGGGGCAAGGGATTTTTCTCTGTTGTTTCGGTTGTCATTCCCTTCCTCGACCCAGCAGAACCTTCCACGCTCGCCACATAAGGTGTATTCCTTGACCTAGCTAGCTCCGGATTTGCACAGAATTTCAGAATTGCTTCAGCTAACTCCTCATCAGATAACTCACTTGTGTTCATTGCTTGACACCAACTGGCCACTTCTCTATCAATGGCATGACTCATCTCGGAGTTCTCAATCTGTTCCTGCATTAATTCCGTCTCAAGGTATTCTTGGACCAAAGGGTTAATAACATCTATAGCATGCAAATTTTCAACGTCAAGAGGTTTCTTCATTGCCTCATCAATGCTGAATGTGTATTTCTCCCCATTATAATCAAGGCAAATTGTTCCATCAAAAACATCAATGATAGTCTTAGCGGTACGTAGGAAGGGTCTCCCTAAAAGTACTCCGCCCGACTATGCAGACTCATTATCACTCATCTTAATCACATGGAAATCAGCAGGGTACAAGAAGTCATGTACCTTGACTATCACATTTTCAAGCACCCCATCAGGACAGATGCATGACATGTCCGCCAGTTGAATCACTACCTTCGTGTCTACCATGCCTACCCCCACTAATTTCTTGTATATGGAAAGTGGTAACACATTTATCGACGCACCCAAATCACACATAGCATGCTCGATTTTCACGTCACCAATAGAGATGGGTAAGGTGAACATACCTGGGTCATTGCATTTTGAAGGCATCTTCCTCTTCTGAATCACTGCGGAGACGTTCTCGCCTATCATAATTTTCCCACTGGGTCTAGCCTTCCCAGCTATAAATTCCTTGATGAACTTGCTAAAGACTGGCATCTTCAGGGCCTGTAAGAATGGCAGATTGATTTCCAACTTCCCAAAAATGTCCATGAAGTCCACCGGCTCTTCCTTTTGCTTCTTGGCTTCCCCTCGGCTTGGAAAGGGTTTCAGTCGCTTTCATGCTCCGGTAGAACTTTCAGCTGATAACTCTCCAGTTTCTTTTCCCACTGCCTCATCTTCCAACTCCGGCTCTGGATCGAGGAAGAATGATTCAGTTGATCTAGGCAATGGTTTCTCTAAATCTCCTGTCTTAAGGTCATCCTTGACCAAGGGAATACTCCCCCCCAAGTGTCTTGGCCTAGGAATTGTATCCTCTTCTTCCCTGTCTTCTTTGGGATCTGTCACCTCCTTTGTTCTTACCACTGGCCCATCATACCCTTTCCCGGATCTCAAGGTAATCTGACTTATATTAGCTCTATCAGGTGGCCTTACTGAGGCAGGAATTTTGCCCTCGTTTCCCCGCATATCACTCAAGGAAGTAGCTATTTGTGACAGTTGCTTTGCCAGCATATCCATCGCTGCCTTCTGTTCCTGTTGAGCATCTTGAAGCTTGTGCACTACGTCATTGTTCAATTGCAGGTTGTTTTGCATATGTTGCTGAGAACTGATGAGGTCGTGCACCATATCATCGATACTCTTTGGTGGTTTCAGGGGTTGACTGGGCCCTGGCCCTATACTCAGAGTTGGTCCACTTGCTTGATTCTGACGAGCGTTTCCTTGACCGCCTGAAGAGTTATTGTATTGATTTCCTTGGCCCTGGTAATTGTTCTGAAAATTCCTTTGGTGTGGGGGTACATAAGAGTTCCCCTGATTGCTCTGATTTCTGTTTCCCCAGCTCGAGTGGTCTCCTTGGTTCCGATTGATCCAGCTGCCCTGCCCCTCTTGATTCCTTCCTGACCAGTTACCTTGTCTTTCGGGCTGAGGTGCAAATTGCTGACTTTGTTGTGGTGCCGGCTGATTCTGTTCATTGTCAGTCCATCTGGAATTTGGATGGTTTCTCCAAGGCGCATCTCTCTGTCTCCCATCGGGATTCCAACTTCCCATTGCATTGACCTGGGCCTGATAATCTCCTTCCTGGGTCCCGTAATATTGTTGCATTTGATTATCTCCTGGACCAGGAGATTTCTCCTTCCCTTGTGAAGCCAGTGGAATCGTCTTTTCAATCGCGTTCAAAAGAGCCTTCTCAAGCCTATCAATCCTTGCTTCGACTTTGTCATCTTCTTGTTCTCTCACAGCATGCACCGATCCTCTTTTCACTGCATTCCTAGGGTTATCGTACGCCTTCTTAGCGTCAATCAACTTCCCTAGGATCTCTCTTGCCTCACTTCCCCTTTTTCTTGTGAAATTTCCCCCACTCGAGGAGTTCATTAAGTCCTTTGACTCGGGAGTTGCTCCTTCGTAAAACAGAGAGTAGGTCTCTGCCTCTATCATTCGGTGATTCGGGCATGCATCCAATAACCCCTTAAATCTCGACCAATACTGACTCAACGATTCATCATAATCTTGCTTACACTCTAGTATTTCTTTCTTAAGTGCATTCGTCTTGTTGGATGGGAAGAAATAATCTAAGAATTCTAACTTGAAGTCCTTCCACGTGCGGATAGAATCCGGAGGCAACCTCAATAGCCACGTATTAGCTTCCCCTTCAAGGTAAACGGAATCGCTCGTAGGCGATAATCCTCCTCTGTTGCATCATTCGGCCTCTTCTGAATACCACATAACTTACTGAATTCATTTAAGAACTCATACGGACACTCATTTCTACGCCCAGAGAACGTCGGCAAGATGCCGAGTACGTTTGTTTTGATCTCGATAGTTCTCTGGCGTGGATTCATCACTATAGCTTGAGCTGGTTCTCCATCTAAATGGGCAGTGAGAGAGCCGATTTCTGGATATGGGTCTACCACCTGCGCCATGACTACTTCCTCTGCTTCCCCTGTTTCTGACTCTGTTTCTGATTCGGGTGGTGATTCTGGATCTTCGCGTCCTGATGACGTCCAAGATTCGTCGCTAGTAGATTCACTCGGAAACGGATCTCCCGTGGTGAACCCTGATCTGGTGGTCACAGTAGAGACTGTATCCTTAACCCGCCAATCAAACTGGCCGTGTTTCCACCCAGATGAGTTGCTTCAGTAGGTAGATCTTGAGCCTCTGCTCATAAACTGTAAACAAAAGAGAAGGAAAACAAATCAAAACTATTTACACCACAGACTCTGAACACTAACACTAAGCACGCCATCCATCCCCGGCAACGGCGCCATTTGAAGTGGTCTTGTCCTCTGTCTCGACTCTAATGTCGAATTACTAGACTCAGGAGTAAGCAAGTGTGCACATATGAGAATTAATGCAAAGCTCGGTCCAGACACAACGCTCCTTAAATCCACTGGATCACTGGGTCCAGGAACTCAAGAGAACTACAGTGTTTTTGTCGTTGGACACACTCGACTCCCCTTCAAAAATAAATCCCTCAACCCGAATACTATGAATTAGTATAGGGAAGTGGGGTCGATCCCACAGAGATGGATTCGCAAAGTAGTGCTAAGAGACTATGGAAACAAACGGCTGCTGCCACGCAAAGGGGTTGAGATTTTAACTATCACTAGATCTAGGCAAGAAATGTAAACGCTAGACCTAGGACACAGAAAACTTACTGGAATCAGACATCAAATCCGAAAGACACAATTACTCCCTAGACTAAGTAAACAATTACCTAATCTAGCTAAACAGAAAGCAACTAACAGTGGGGACCATGTTTCCAGAAATAGCAAGTACGGTAAAAGCTGCAGACAACCCCCATACAATTTCCTAACCAACTCAGACGCGTAAATGAAGAAAACAGAGCATACTCCTGGATTCGAATAGAATATAGAAATTTGGACGCCGGAAACTTGCTACGAATCGGAAATACACCAGATCTACGTAAACTAGGCGAAATGAAATGAAAACACGTAAGCGTGGTATAAAATTAAACACTCCTGCTCAGAATCACGTCGGACGCTTAATCCACTCCGGATCCAAGCAATCCAAACTCAACAATCAACAAAATCAACTCCATAACTCCGATTCTAACAGATCTGCTCCGATCACCGCCAAATTCCAACAATCACGAACAACTCCACAACATTAACCAGACAAAACCCCGATTCATTCACAAACCAGCTCCATTCTCCCAGATTCAACCGTTAACCTGCAATAATCCAGAAATCAACCAACTCCAACAATCCAACTCCAGAATTCAAGTAAACACAATCAAACAATAGTAACCATCACGATCGACGTAAACGAAAACGAAACTTGCATAAAAGTAAGAAATATCCAGAAACAAAAGAGGTCCGAGCTTCGAACAGCGAAGCTCGGTGAATTCAGCAGAAACGAAAACGGAAAATAAATTGTTCTTCTTCGCCCTAAAGAAGGACGGTGTTACAACCAGATCGAAAATGTATGAAAGCTAGAGTTGAACCCCCTAGTGTGCCCTGAATTTCCCACCGAAAGAACCCAAGAGTGTGAAGAGAATGGACTAAGCTACAGGCTGTTAGCAAGGTCTCCACCCAGAAGATCCCTCCAGCTTGCATGCTTCTTCCTTTTATAGATGCGGACATAGCCTTCTAGAGTCTTCGTAGAAATCCCTATTCTACCCTTCAACTCCGAGGCTTCCACCGTCAAGCAATTTCCTTCATAATGTCCACTTTTTCGCCAGTTTCCTAGGACCATGCAAGCGTCCTCTTCTTTTCCTGGATCTAGCGAAAATCTTCACACACCTGGCTTAAATCGTGCGTTAGACCCAGTAATTTCACGAAATAAAACCCCTAGACCGATGCATGAAATTAGCCTTATCACACACCTAAAATATTTTTCGTGAAATTGTTCCTGATTATCTTTAAATATTGTTATTATTTTTTTTCTTTCCTGTAAATCTTTTGGTTAGATTCATTGTAAGATAAAGAAGAATAGATGTATATTAATATGAGCACAGTATGTGTTTGATGAAATGTCACAATTAGTTCATTATTTGTTGCTTAACATATTATACTACTGCTCTTTCTTAGTTTTTGCAAAACTTATTACTTGCGTCATTTCTTGATTGTTACTCAATTTATTACTACTACCATTTCTAGATGGTTTCTCAACATATACAATAATTCCTGATATTAATGGAGTGATGTATTCACTATAATAGGTTATATTAATGGAATGATGTTGTCTATGATATATGCGTATAGTGATCTATTTTGTTCATATCAGTGAAGTAAAAAACATGTTTAGAGTGATGTGTTCCACGGTTAAGTGATGATTCTGTGATATATGCGTATAGTGGATCTATTTTCTTCAAATCAGTGAAGTAAAAACATGCTTAGAGTGATGTGTTCCACGGTTAAGTGATGTTTCTGTGGTATATGGGTATAGTGATCTATTTGTTAACACCAATGAAGTAAAAACATGCTTAGAGTGATGTGTTCCACGGTTAAGTGATGTTTTTGTAATATATGTGTATAGTGATCTATTTTGTTCACACCAGTGAATTAAAAAACATGCTAAGAGTGATGTGTTCCATGGTTAGAGTGATGTTTCTGTGATATTTTCTTATAGTGATCTGTTTTTGTTCACATCAGTGAAGTAAAAATATGCTAAGAGTGATGTGTTTCCACGGTTAGAGTGATGTGTCTGTGATATTTGGTTATAGTGATCTGTTTTGTTCACATTAGTGAGGTAAAAACATGCTTAGAGTGATGTGTCCCACAGTTAGAGTGATGTTTCTGTGATATATGCGTATAGTGATCTATTTTCTTCATATCAGTAAGTAAAAACATGCTTAGAGTGATGTGTCCCACGGTTAGAGTGATGTTTCTGTGATATATGCGTATAGTGATCTATTTTTCTTCATATCAGTAAGTAAAAACATGCTTAGAGTGATGTGTTCCACGGTTAAGTGATGTTTCTGTGATATATGCGTATAGTGATCTATTCTGTTCACACCACTGAAGTAAAAACATGCTAAGAGTGATATTTTTTATAGTGATCTGTTTTGTTCACATCAGTGAAGTAAAAACATGCTTAGAGTGATGTATTCCAAGGTATGAGTGATTTAAAAACATGATAAGAGTGATGTATTCCATGGTTAGAGTGATGTGTTTGTAATATTTTCTTATAGTGATCTGTTTTGTTCACATCAGTGAAGTAAAAACTGAAGGGGTTGGCAAAAGAAGCATGAGTTGTAACGAATCACATATACGGATCTATTTTGCAGATTATTTAGACAAATTCTATTCGCGTAATTATCACATGTATCATGCTCATAACTTGAATTTCAAACATGCTTTAGCACAAAAAAATCCCTAAAACATGCTGTTACGGAGTTAGCCAATTTACCTGGTTGATTCTCCAAAGAATCGTCGATTGCTCGCGCCTTCTCCACAATGATCTTCAATACTAGGCCACGGATCTTCTGACTGGTGTCCCGAACTCTATTCCGACATCAGGGTGGGCTGATCTTATCGAAACACTAGGACTTGAATAAAGAAGACAGAAATTTCTCACGGAGGAGGAGCTGAAAATCTCACGGATGAGAAAATCTTTTGAAATTTCGTCCCCTCTAAAATTAGAGTGGGCGAAATTTTCATGACAATTAATTGTATATTTTCTGTCTCCTTTATTCTCCTATTTATAATAGTTCATATTGGGCCCAGTCAGGGATCTATGGATGTTTTGGATATGGGCTCCCCCAATTAGCTTTTTACTAATAAATTGAACCCACAATTTAATACAAGCTTATATTAGAATAACGAGCAGCCACTACAGAAGTAATATTGAACTCCCCATCCAAATCTGAAATATAAGTAATCCGGGTTTTCCATTTTGTTTATTATTTATTTCCCATGCTTAAGATATAAATGTCCATTAATTAATTCAAGCCTGCGATGGACTTAATTAATTAACATCTTATTAATTCCAAGAGTGGACTTAGCAAGAAACACTTATTTATTATTCATAGAGTAATAAAACTCCAACTGGCCAGTTTCCGAATAATAAAACCTGTTCAAGCTCCTCTTGAGGACATTATCAAACGAGACTCTCCTCGCGCACGATTCAACATAATAGCAATCCTAGCACCGCTAGATAATGATCACCACTACCCAATATACCTGGTTCGTTGGGTGACGAAAACCCGCACCTTTGGTAGTCAAAGTAGTAGATACTCAATATCGTATGCTCAATGCTAACGTACATTTATTAAGAAATAGATATTTATCAAGACCTCGTCTTTCAGTAGATAACATAAAGACACGACTTGCTGTTAGATCCATTCAGTGCTATACCACACCAACGTCATCTTATTTCAATAAGGCTTAGAAATAATCGGACTGACATTGCAACCTTTCACGATAGGTAGCCAAAGCCTATCTAGGTTGTGAATTCTTTTTTTTTCTTTTGCAAAGCATTGCATAGAACCGACTGTAGTTACCTTAAAGTGGACGACGCCCACAACCAGTCTACTAAGCAAAAGACTTAGGCTTTGTTTACTTTTTATGCATTTAAATGTTTATAAAACATCTCATAAACGCACAAGCAAACACAATGTAATAATATACTGATTCTATTCGTGCGAAATACTCGAATAATACTGAATCGGGTCAAAAGTGGATTGTAGAGTTTTTCTGTACACAAGCAAGATTCTATTCGTGCGAACTCGCTCGAAACATGCTCTTCAGTATACTAAACCTAACAATCTCCACTTATACTCAAAACATGCTTTTGAGTATACCCACTGCCAAAAACTCTCTCACTTATACACAAAGCAGGTCTTGGAGCTAGATATATCGAACTACCATTCATTTCACATCATGTTTGAAACATGTTGCCACAAAGGCATTTCTGTGAAAAATCTGCTTGGTTGTTCTCTAATAATATCTTTTGCACCACTATGTCTTTGCTGCGTACTTGATCTTTAATTAATTTCATCTCTCTATGTGATTGCTTAGCTTATGATCTCGTGTTCCTCTTGAGTTAGCCTTTGCTAGAGTAAAATACTCATAGGCATTCTCAAACTTACGATCAAAGCTACTAGGAGTATACTCCTAAGGTAAACACATATAATGAGGATGACTTAGTCTATCACTGATTAGTCATAAGACTTAGTCAGTGTAACCCCAAGGACATTACATGAATGACTGGTAAACTAGAATATAGCGATTAGTCTTTCTCAAGTACTATGGTATATCCATTACCTCAATCAAAGTCCTTTTCCATGGTTAAAATGATATATACTTGTTATGCAAAAGCACAACTAATATCAAACTTAGTACACATCATAGCATACACGAGACATCTATCTGCAGAACTAGTCTCATAATTCTTGTTCTCACTAAGTGTCAAACGACACTTGACTAGAGACAAGACAATTCCATCTTGAATGGTAACAACCTTTTCATGGAATTTCCAATGCTAAAATGTTCCAAGCTATGTATAGATATAGGATTCCTAAGAGAATCTCAACATTCTTTCTAGCAATCTTAAATAATTAGATGCTTAGAATGTAATTAGTTTCTATTAAATCCTTTATCTTAAACTGGGTAGACAACCAGTTTCCTACGCTAGATGTCAATCTTAGTTGTTTGCAACTTTTATAGATTTCATCATCGTAGAGTACCAATAATACCATATTTAATGCACTTTCAACTTTCCTTGTCCTCACAACACATTTAAGGGCACATGTCATATTCCAAACATTTGACAATCTAGCTAAAACACATACTCTGATTTAGATGCGTGCCTAAGACCACAAAGGTCTTCATAAGCTTCCATCATGTGTTTCTTGCCCTCTATTACATACCTATTAGGATGTTCCATGTAGATGATTTCTTCAAGACTTCTATTAATAGAAAGCTGTATTGACAATCATGATACATACATTCTAATTATGTAAGTGCTGATAGACAGAAGGATCAAACAAATCTTGGCACAACAACAGCGAGAATATGATATTTCTCTTTGGGAATAGCTCATTGTCATTGACTAGCCATTTGAGATCCACATTTACACTTGCAAATGTACTAGCTCCCACTGACTGACACAACCTGTAGGCAGTATTGCAAGTCTTGTAAAATATGTTGTCTATCTAAGATTGTAGTTTGGAATCTACCACCTTTCCAAGATGAATATCCAAACGAACCAATTCTACATTGTAGTTAAGGGGATTATGTTCAAGTTAATCTAAGACCGAGTCTTGCGGCACTCTTAGACCCATGAACTTGTTATGTTCCTAGGAACGCTCCCACTACGACATGGTTCTAACAATCTTAGGTGTTGAAGTTGATTTTATTAGTGCATAAGCTTCTAATGGTATTAGTCCTTCTTGGTAACGTGGAAAATTCGATATCTCTCTTTGTACTGAGAGTTATCACACTGTTAGGCTTTTAGTTCCTTTCTTGATCTTCATACAAGAATTCAATCTTTGAAGACTACAGAACTTATAACCTTACATCATTTGGGAAAACCTTAAACTGCCTGATCAGTACTCAACTCCAATTACTTGGATACCTTTCAACATGCATTGGAACAACATTACACCCTTGAGATGTGCTAGACTAGAGACGCTCTAGTCCACAACTCGTGTTTTGTAGAAGGTACTGATGATGGTAGTTTCTTTAAGGTGTATCTCGTTTATTTAACGCTTGTCCCATCAATGATAAGATTTTCATGAGTACAACTCATCATTTGATCAAACTTGTCTTAGAAAGACTTCGATTCCTTCTTACATAACTATCCCATTCTTTGAAAGAATGCTTGGATTCGTTAATGGAGATTAGACTCCCACTACTGATCATAACGCTTTGCTCGTCTCCTCATTGGTGTAAACCATTGAGACTTGCTAGTCTTTCTACGTTGCACTTATATAAGTATTCTGAATCAAATGATTCTAACTCATAGTGCATCGAATAGACATTCTCGACTTTCAAACTATTTAACAAATTGTTAAAATCTTGATAGTCTAGATCAGTTTGAACAATAACCAAGTATTTTCTTGGCCTTAAGACTAAGAGTCATAAATACTTCATCATTCATTGTTTAAGAAGTTGATGTGTTGTTTAATACTCAATCTTGTTGCATCTATATTGTTTCAATACTATGATGCCTTAAACATAAACCATAAAACAATAATTGAGCATTAACAGCTCCCACGGCAACAAAAACCTAACTGGATCAAGATCTCTTACTTAGAAGTTGCATTGTTATGTAAGTCATTGTCCTTCTCTAAAAGAGGTCAATCCACATACTAAGCATCTTCACTTCGCTTTAAACAAACTTTGATGACAATTCACGCTCTCTCATTTCCATATCTAGTCTTTTGTTCAAATGAACTAGGACTTAGGGAAAATGCAACCTTTATGAATTCGTCATCTATCATGTTACTTTCCTCTAAAAGTATATAACAACTAATATTCTGAGGGTTTTCTACTTTTCAGTTAAACCTTCTTGTAGTCATTTCTTATTACTTTAGACGATGACTTGAGTCAGAAAACTATTTGAGTGATCAAAAGATTCCTCAAAACATTCTGTCCCTCTAGGATATTCCAATCGCATCATCTTGACAGATTCTATTGATATCCATCTTTCATCGTCACTAACCAAGACTTGTCATGCTACTTATAGAAAATAGTTTGACCTTATTCCTCAAAGAACTTGTCAAGTACATGCAAAAAGCATTCTCGAACAATCTTCATGGAATCTTCATGAATTATGTCGGGAAATGGAGGACATGAATCATTGAGTATAACTCCAAGTTTTAGCGATGAGAATCTTATCCATTTTCTTTTCCAGTCTACATAATTTTGGCATTCGAGTTCATTTCTTTAAGGATCGCAGACAAATATGAATGACATAATGAAGATTTGGCATATAAACTTATTATCACATACTTATGCTCAATACATAATCGCAAATAACCACAAAATAATTATGTATCTTGCAACTGTAAAATTAAAATTTTGTATCCCCCAGAGGAGGTCAATACGCATAAAATCTTACAATTTTACTGGTCACAACACCGACGAATAGTCCAGAGACCACAGAGTGGCATGGCCGCCTAATGTTGCCTAAGCAAGACCACCGAATTTAGCATTACAGAGTCTCATTTCTACAACACACTCCCATAACAATGCTCATGTGCTGCTAACAAGATCAAGCTATCTCATAAATTCTGTGTGAACTTCTAAATCTAGTAGTTTCTTAGGATTATTGTCCCCACAGAGCAGGTGGCGATAATATTAGAAAAAAAGCTTCATAAATTGCGGACCAATTGATGGAGACCATATACAACGCACTTGTTGTAATTATCGCTTAGATATTTTATATGGTTTTTGCATAATTATCATAAGCAGATATCCACTTACAAAGATAAACACCAAATAAACAGATAAATTCATTTAATGCATGACATTTAAATACACTGGATAATTAATGATAATTATTTAATCTAGTCAAGGGAGAATCAATTAAATAATTATGTTTTATCTTGGATAATAATTATCCAAATTCATTTAGGATTATCAAGATAGTGTTAGTTATCTAAATCCATTTAGGATCATTCTAGATTTTATTTCAATAAAATCAAATCCTTCAATTCAAGATAACGTTGATCTAGGATTATCATTATTTAAATCGTTCTAGGATGATTACTAAATAGAAATGATTCCATCATAATCCATACGATAATAAAATCCAATCAACCAATATTTATACAAATCTTAATTCTATTTAGAAAGACATCTAGAATATATCAAATATTACTTAGGATTTCTTTGATAAATTAAATTATCTAAATCCAATAAATACGGATTTTCATATATATATCTTTATCCTAATCTATCAGGATTAATACTTATTTTCATCATCTAGATTTGTCTTAAATCTATTCAAATCCATAGGATAAAATAAATAATATTAATCATAATCCATCTAGGATTTATTCTTGGAATAAATCCATATAAATCCATAGGATATAGATAAATTTTAGATTATTATTTTCAAATATAACTAACTAGGAGTCATCTGGGAATAAAATCCATATAAATCCAATGAATAAGGAAAGATCTAATTAAT